>NC_139225.1:55176726-55441082 GCF_055691185.1 Crinia signifera | reverse complement strand
TAAGGCCCACAGACATGCAATATGGCGAAGGCGGCACTCAGAGACTTCTTTAATGCAAATTCAGTGCCGCCCTCACCATATTGCTTGTGTGTGTGTGTGTGTGTGTGTGTGTGTGTGTAATATATATATATATATATATATATATACATACAATAAAATTGTGTACAAGCAGCGGCACTCAGTAGGGTTTTCAAAAAAAGATTTATTTCAATATCCAACATTTTGGGGACTAGCCCCTTTGTCAAGCTGCACCTTGACAAAGGGGCTAGTCCTCGAAACATTGGATATTGAAATACACCTTTTTTGAAAACCCTACTGAGTGCCGCTGCTTGTACACAATTTTATTTTTTATTTATTGGATCCGGAGAACACCTAGGATTTTGCTCATTTGAGCTGGAGTGCCGAACCGCAACAAAAACTATCTATGTATCTATCTATATATATCTCTATCAAGGGTTTGTTGGTAGAGGTCTGCGCTAAGGGTAAGTGTGAGTGAAGGAATGAAACTGTGTTGCATGAATAAATAAAAACAATTTATTGCGAATACCACTACTGTGGTGTAACAAGTCTTATTGCGTACAATATATTGTTCGCAATAAGACTTGTTACACCACAGTAGTGGTATTCGCAATAAATTGTTTTGATTTATTCATGCAACACCGTTTCATTCCTTCACTCACACCCTTAGCGCAGACCTCTACCAACAAACCCCCGATTCTACTACACACAGAGGGTAGCCCCCCCTGCTGAGGATCAGCAGAGTGGGTCTGTGACCCAATTTTCCCTTGGGATTAGCACCAACCAAAACTTTTTCACTTTTATATATATTCGCTATCACCAGCCACTGCAGGACACACCCCTGGGTTGAAATAGACACGCCCATACATATTACTAGACACACCCTTTGGTTGAAACATGACACACCCCTTCAATGGTGCGCGACGCTGCGCACGGTGCATTTTGCTAGCATCTAAAATCTCCCTCATTTTGCTTTTCAAAAGTAGGCAAGTATGATATATATATATATATATATATATATATATATATATACATATAGAGAGAGAGACAGAGAGAGAGAGAGAGAGAGAGAGAGAGAGAGAGAGAGAGAGAGATGTACACATTTACATGCACACCTTTCCACTACCTCTCAGTCACCCCTGCAACTCTCTGTCCCCCTGTCACCACTGCTCCTCTCCGTCCCTGTCACCCTTATACATCTCCATCCTCCTCTCCCCCTTGCACCTCTCCTTACCACAGACACCTCTGCAACTCTCCTACAACGACACTTCTGCAATTCTTCGACAAAAAAATAAACTACATAAAAATAAAAAGTATTGGTCAAACCTTTTATGACCATGGTCACAAGCAGGTAGACGGGCGACCAGCAGGCAGCATGCCGGCTGGCGGCAAGTGGGGGGTGGGGGTGCAGATGAGGAAGATAACGTAGGTTTCTCCTCCTGCCCTCTTTCCTGTACTAGCTGCTGTGGCTGGGTACGTCCTTGCCTGTTTCCCCGCAGCCTGAGTGACAGTGGCAGGGGTGTGGGTCAAACAGTGCATCAGATCGCTAACAGTGATTCGATCTGTGAGTGGGGCCTTTTCAAAGAGCAGGGGCCCAGGGGTACTGACCCCCTGAGCCCCCCTTAATCCAGGTCTAACAGTGACTGGAGATCACTTATGAACAGTGCAGAGATGTTGTTGCTCAGAAGCCCCTTAGAGGACCCTCTGCTGGCTGCTCTGCCAGCTCTGAGTAATAGCATACCCTCCAACATTTGAGGGGAAGAATTCATTACACAATTGGAAAGAGGGCGTGGCCAAGCCTCCTTTTCTATACTTTCAATGGTAAAGTTAAGGAGTGTGTAAGTATCAGGTATATCTATTTGCTGGAGAGTCACGCAGATAGCTTCAGGGGAGCAGAATCTCACTGAATGTTGATTAGATGCAGAGAAGGTCCAGGTGACTCCCTGAAGTTGAGCTGCCATCTTCTGCTGCTGCCTCCACAACATCCAGAAAGGATTCTCTGCAGCCAGGAGCATAGAGGGAGTCTCCCTAGCTGTGGCTGATACCCTCCGGTGGTCCGGAGTCTGAGTGGAGAGATGTGTGAGGGGGCAGCCGCAGCCAGCTCTTTCCCCTCCTCTGGCAACTCTTGCTCCTCCCGGAGGTGACAGTAATCTAACTCTGCTTGTAACGGCCAGTGTGATGATGACATGCTGCTTACCTGCAGCTGCATCTAAAAACTGGTAGAATCGGTACAGGGGGTTTTAACAGGTACAGGCCCATTCCCATGGGCTAGCTCCATTCACGCCGCCGTCCACTTGGACCTTCACCCACAAGCCACAACGAATGGCCTTGCATTCACCAAAGCCGTTCATTGCTGGGGTCTGTGCATGCGCAAACACGCACTTGCGCATGCGCAGATACCCCTCCCCCCAAAAAAAACATCGGAACATGGTTAAATTCACCCCATTCCGAACAAACCAGAATCAGGTCTTGGTACATAATGGAAAATACCGCTACTTTGCGAGCCAACCATAATGACCTAATATACACAACAATGAGATTTTACTTGTAAACCTGAACTCTAAAACTAACACGTAAATCTAGCTGTAAACATAATTGCAGCCTAAATCTAACCCTAATCTAACTGTGAATGCTGACATGCTTTATGTTGTATGTCAACATTCTGCACATCTTGCCATTCTGAATGTCTAAATTCAGAACATGTTTACAATATCACCTTTATATCCTACTGATGACCAGAGTACTGCATACCCAATAGAACACATTATAAGAAGGAAGACACATGTGGTAATGAGATCAATATTACACAGGGTTGCTGACCCTCCCGGAATTTGCGGGAGTCTCTCGAAAATAGGGTCCCCCCTCCCGGCCCCCGGAAGGGTGGGCAACCCTCCCGGAATCAGGGGGACCCCCACTTAGCCCCCCCGATCGCGGCATTTAAATGGCGCAATCCGCGGGTCTCAGTGGAGGGGGCGGAGCTAAAACGGCACAATCGTGTCATTTTAGCCCCGCCCCCTCCACGGAGATCAGTTATTTAGGCTATTTGCCGTAATGGGGCGGGGCTTAATGACATCACCGTTAAGTCCCGCCCCTCAAACTCGTAATGAAAGTGTCCTCTCCGGGCTTTTCCCGGAGAGGATTTTTTGCAAGTCGGCAACCCTGATATAACATGATTACAACAAAATATAAATTATACACAAATATAACAAAAAAAAAAAAGACCAGGGAGCGCCCGCGGGTTGCGAACCCAGAGGATTTCAGAAACAATATTCTGGAGTCTGAAGAAGTAACCGCTGAGTTATAGGCTGGCCCAAGTTGTGTCAGACCTGTGAGCATATATATCTCCCACAGCTGCCACATCACGGGGAGGAGAAATACTGACAGGCTGTATATCCTGCACAGCCTGCACTGTGTCACTGCCATAGCACATGCATCTCCCCACTGTGCTCCAATCACTCCAGTCAGGGGTGGAAGTCCTAGAAACAATGGAGTCATTTGCCACCGGGCTTTTAGACCTGAAGAGGCATCTGCTCCATTGTCCCTGTTCCTTATCCTCCCTGTTGTAATAGAACAACTCAGTGCTCTGCTTGTGGCTGTGACCCTGGCTTATAAAATGTCAGGGAGACAGTGTGTGCAGGGCAGGGTGCAGGGAGGGGGT
Source organism: Crinia signifera (assembly GCF_055691185.1). Taxonomy (NCBI): domain Eukaryota; kingdom Metazoa; phylum Chordata; class Amphibia; order Anura; family Myobatrachidae; genus Crinia; species Crinia signifera. Next base: position 55,437,406 of record NC_139225.1, on the reverse strand, counting down.
GGAGCAGCTGTCACTGTGTGGATGGGAGAGTCCTGAGTGAGGGCCTTATTCTATTCACTCTGTCTGACAAAATCCTTCTTAGATGGACAAAACCATGTGCACTGGAGGGGGGGGGGGGGGGGGCAGATGTAAAATGTGTAGAGAGAATAAGATTTGGGTGAGTTACTGTTACTGTGCAGGGTAAATACTGGCTGCTTTATTTCTACACTGCAATATAGATCTCACTTTGAAGTAAAACCCCACCCAAATCTAATTCTCTCTGCACAAGTAACATCTGCCCCACCTGCAGTGCACATGGTTTTGTCCATCTAAGAAGGAATTTGTCAGAAAGAGAGAACCAAAATAACCTCCATTATGCCTCCACTAGTGCCGCTTAAATACAAAATGCCCCCTGAAGTGCTTCTTACCTACATCACTGCTTACCTTCATATCTGCTTGTATTGTTGCCTGCCTGGCTTCTGATATATGAGTACTTGTTTATTCGATTTCTTGGGGGCAACTCCAACACCAACGAATTACCCCATGTGTCAGGGGTCAACACATTGATTATTGTTGGTATCATGAAATGTTTGTAGAGATGAGCGGGTTCGGATCCTAGAGATCCGAACCCCCACGAACTTACCTGATCCGAGGCCGGATCCGAGGAGTTCGCCGGTTCCCGCCATCTTTTCGAGTCCAAATCGAGGCTAAAACGCCATCATCCCAGGTCAGATTCTCGCGAGACCTGGGGATATATAGTTCACGGTGGTCGGCGCCATTTTCAAACAGGCTGGTGATTTCAGACAGCACGGATGTGTCTGTGGTGTCTGCTGAGTGGAGTGAGGGGAAAACATGCTGGGGGGACTGACATGTTTGTGTACATTTTGTCCTGTGTGGGATACAACCCCTTTCTGTCATCCATACATGATTTAAATACCCTTGCTGGATTAAACTCTTAAGAATAATTTATATTTCAATTTCTGGTATGGCGAATGCTTTTTCCTATGCATTTTAGGATAACTGCTCTTTTATAAATACAGTATATATATATATATATATATATATATATATATATATATACATATAGAGAGAGAGACAGAGAGAGAGAGAGAGAGAGAGATGTACACATTTACATGCACACCTTTCCACTACCTCTCAGTCACCCCTGCAACTCTCTGTCCCCCTGTCACCACTGCTCCTCTCCGTCCCTGTCACCCTTATACATCTCCATCCTCCTCTCCCCCTTGCACCTCTCCTTACCACAGACACCTCTGCAACTCTCCTACAACGACACTTCTGCAATTCTTCGACAAAAAAAAAACTACATAAAAATAAAAAGTATTGGTCAAACCTTTTATGACCATGGTCACAAGCAGGTAGACGGGCGACCAGCAGGCAGCATGCCGGCTGGTGGCAAGTGGGGGGGGGGGCAGATGAGGAAGATAACGTAGGTTTCTCCTCCTGCCCTCTTTCCTGTACTAGCTGCTGTGGCTGGGTACGTCCTTGCCTGTTTCCCCGCAGCCTGAGTGACAGTGGCAGGGGTGTGGGTCAAACAGTGCATCAGATCGCTAACAGTGATTCAATCTGTGAGTGGGGCCTTTTCAAAGAGCAGGGGCCCAGGGGTACTGACCCCCTGAGCCCCCCTTAATCCAGGTCTAACAGTGACTGGAGATCACTTATGAACAGTGCAGAGATGTTGTTGCTCAGAAGCCCCTTAGAGGACCCTCTGCTGGCTGCTCTGCCAGCTCTGAGTAACAGCATACCCTCCAACATTTGAGGGGAAGAATTCATTACACAATTGGAAAGAGGGCGTGGCCAAGCCTCCTTTTCTATACTTTCAATGGTAAAGTTAAGGAGTGTGTAAGTATCAGGTATATCTATTTGCTGGAGAGTCACGCAGATAGCTTCAGGGGAGCAGAATCTCACTGAAAGAAACACAGAAGGCTGATTAAGCCTGAAGTGACATAAACCACTAAGGGTTCTCACAGGGTACACTCTGCTGTTTGGTCACATGACTATGTTGATGAGGATGGGCACAAGGCCTATCAGAACAGGGGGGAGGGTCTAAGCAGGGTAGGAAGGATCACGCTGTTAGAGTGATCTGCCCCTGTCCAAGAAGCTACTGACCAGGCAAGACCTCCAGGCAGCTTCTCCTAAAGAGTCAGGTTTTTTGCGCTACATTATAGTATATAACTTTCCTATTCCTCTCTCCCTATAACTAGCGCCGCTATTCTCTGTTCCCTCTGTCCACCCCGTTGGTACCTGTTTTTTGAGAACATGCCCCGTCCTTCCAGAGCAGCACGCCCGCCCGCGCGGCTGGCGGATGCGGCGTTCACGGGCTGGGGGCCCGCTGTGTCTGGCTCAGCCACCCCGCCGGGTCCTGGGGCCCGGGGGGGGGGCGCGGCGGGGACCGGCGGCGTCTAGCGCACGTGGGCGCAGCGATCCGGCGGAGGCGCATGGCGATGACGCGGCCGGGCGTCCGGCCGCGTCACACGCTAGGGGAAGCCGCGGCCGAGGCGCCGCGGCTTCTCCTGCAGCGGGGGGGTCGGGCAGGGGTAGCGCCCGTGGTGCTAGTAGTCGCGGGCGCGGGGTGAGCACCCGCCGCCCGCGTGAAACACATAGGCAGCAAATGGCGGCCAGATCAGGCGCCCGCCAGGCGGGGCCTGATTCGGGCCTAACCGCGCCTGCGGCGGGGAGAGGGAGGCACACTAGTTCCCCGAGCAGTAGCAGGGGCTTTCAGCGGGCGGTGACCAGGTCAGGCGCCCGCCAGGCGGGGCCTGGGTCAGGCCTGGTTGCACCTGTGGCCCCAGTTGGTTCCCAGCCTCACCCTGCTGGTAGTAGTAGGCAAGCATTAGGGACAAGGGGCAGGGGGCGCATTTCAAGCGCTGCCAGGGGGATCAGTAGACGCGCGCAGCCTGAAGCACAAAGGGTACCCACGGCGGTGGGGGCTCCCACTGCTACCCCCACTAGGCCAGGGAGAATGACGGCCTTGTCATTGCGCCTGGCTAGGAGGCGATTATTACAGGCGGCTAGGAGGGTCCCTCAGCGGGCCACAGGGGGTGTACTTGCAGGGACTCCCAGCAGTGAGGCCCCATCTGTAGCTCAGACTGGCCTGGGCCCCCAAACTCCTCTGGAGGGGGAGGATGCGCGTCAGTTCCTGGCGCTACTGTCATCTTTCTTGGGGCAGTCTCAAAATGTGGCGTCTTCCCCTGTGGCATCCCCACCCCCTCTGCCCGTGTTGCCCACCACGTCGGCCCAAGCATCGATGGGAGCAGGTGTCACTCAAGATCCAGAAGCTTCCACATCCACGGCTGCAGCTGTCCGGCCAGCCTCCACGGATGCTCCTGCCCATGGTGGACCTTTGGAGTTGAGCCTCGTGCCTCGGGACGGCACTTCAGGTGGGTCAAAAAAGAGGAGCAAACGGCGCAGGCGTAGGGACTCCCGCACCTCCTCCTCATCCTCGGGGCGTTCGGGCTCAGAGACGTCCGGGGAAGAGGGAGGACGTAAATCACGGAGACGTCGGCGTCGTCATGGGCGACGTCGACGCCATTCCAGCTCCAGCGGTAGCTCAGGGTCCCCCTTATACCCTAGAGGTCAGGTGGTGCAGTGCGAGAACACCGCTGTGCTTAGGGGTCTGAGACGCAGTGTGCAGGAGCGAATTAGAGACGGGAAATACGTGAATTTCTTTAAAATGACAGCACAGGATGAAAAGGATTATCGCGCAGCAACGCGAAAAGGGGGGATTGGGGAGGAGGCCTTTTGCACCTACCACCGGTGGCAAGCGGGCCTCTTCATGTTTGCCGCCTGTTACCTAGAAACTAGGCCCCAGGAACACATGAATATGGTGCGTTACATGCACATGATTCATGCTATGTTCCTTACTGATGGGGACTCGACATGGCGATCCTATGACGAGAATTTCAGAAGGAAACAGTCAGGGCTAGCAATCATGAACCTAGGCTGCAAGGATGTGGAGATTTGGATGGGCCCAAAGCCCGCAGCTCCACCGACCGTGGCCCCCACCCCTCCTCCAAAGAAAGCCACGACGCCCTTTCGCGCAGGAGGGGGGGCCGGGGGACCTTCCGCGGGTCGCTGCTACGGATATAACGGGGCGGGCTGTTCCCTGGGGGCGCGATGCAAGTACAAGCACTGCTGCACCAAGTGTTGGGGCCCCCACACGGCTAAGGAATGCAAAAAGGGAAAGCAGGGAGGCCCACCAGCTGCGCAAGCGGCAGGTGGACACCCTCACTAAGGCCCCTTCCCCAGTTAGGCTCGACCGCATGGCCAGTTGGCTGGCGGCATACCCCCAAGAGGAGGAGGCTTCCTTCTTGCGGGCGGGATTTGACGTGGGTTTCCGCCTTCCCATTGTTGGGGAGGTGTCGACCTCGTCACCCAGAAATTTAAAATCTGCCATACAGATGCCCGGGGTGGTCTTGGATAAGGTTGCTAAGGAGGTTTCACTGGGTAGGATGATAGGTCCTTTCCAGTTCCCCCCAGTGGCCAATTTAGTTTTATCACCAGTGGGAGTGGTTCCCAAGAAGGCCCCTGGCAAGTATCGGCTCATTCAACACCTGTCCCATCCTGTGGGCGGTTCGGTGAATGACGCCATCCCCGAAGAATTGTGCCGGGTTCGGTACCAGTCTTTCGAGCAGGCTTTAACAATGGTTCGGGGTTTTGGCCCTGGTGCGCTGCTGGCAAAGATCGACATCGAGTCGGCCTTTCGCCTCCTTCCCCTGCACCCGGAGTCGTTTCGGTTCATGGGCTTTCGCCTCCCCACAGGCTTTTATGTGGACAGGTGCTTGCCCATGGGCTGCTCGATCTCCTGTGCTTTCTTCGAACGTTTCAGTAGCTTTCTGCACTGGTGCGTCGTTACGGGATCAGGGGAGTCCGGGGTGGCCCACTACCTGGATGATTTCCTGTGTGTGGGCCCCGCGGAATCATCGCGCTGCGGAACTTTGCTATCATACATGCAGGGCCTGTTCCAGTATCTAGGGGTACCGGTGGCAGCTGACAAGACGGAGGGGCCGGTTTCCTGCCTTTCCTTCTTGGGCATCGAGATCGACACCATTGCCGGATGCTGCAGGCTGCCCCTGGACAAACTGGCCCGTCTGAGGGCGGCAATATCCCTCGCGCTCTCCACAGGTAAGCTGCAGCTGCGCCAAATGCAGTCTTTGTTGGGTCTGCTACATTTTGCGTGCAGGGTGATCCCCATGGGACGGGTTTTCTGTAGAAAACTTGAGAGATCCGTCTCTGGGGTCAGGCATCCCTTACACTTCATACGGCTCTCAGCCGAGCTGAAGAGGGACCTGCGAGTGTGGCTCTCCTTCTTAGAGCAGTTTAATGGGGTCCTCATATGGCCTTCCCCCCCCCTGCGACAATCACCAACTGCAGTTGTTTACTGATGCCGCGGGAGGGGTGGGTTTTGGAGCATTCCTGGACGGGTCATGGTGCGCCGCACCATGGCCTCCGGAGTGGGTCACCGAGGGCCTCACTAAAAACCTGTTGCTCCTCGAGCTGCTCCCCATAGTGGTAGCTTTGGAGATATGGGGCGATAGGCTGCGCAATGCTAGCATTGTTTTCTGGTGCGATAACTTGGGAGTGGTGCACGCTATCAACCGCCAGGGTTCCTCCTCCCTTCCAGTGGTTCGCCTCTTAGCGCGGCTGGTTTTAAGATGTTTGCTGCTAAATGTGCACTTCGTGGCAAGACATATTCCCGGGGTGGATAACTCCGTGGCGGACGCCTTGTCCAGGGCTGACTGGGCCAAGTTCCGGGCCCTGGCACCTCATGCTGCTCCCGTTGGTGAATGTTGTCCCTCTTATGTTTGGCAGATGATCAGGCCGGAATGGAGGGACTAGCCATGCGGGCTATTGCGCCCACGACGCTGCAATGCTATCGGGCAGGCTGGCAGGAGTGGGAACAGTTTCAGCTGTCTGCCCCTCAAGCAGGTAAGACACCTAATGCGGCCATGGTGGCCTTTGTATGGAGTTTATACTCCTTAGGTCGTTCTGTCGCCTCCGTGCGCAGGATACTGGCAGGGGTGTCTTTCTTTTCTGCCTTGCAGGGTAGGGCGGACCCGTCCCGGTCGTTTTTGGTGTCTAGAGCATTACGTGGCTGGCGGAGGGCCTCGCCAGCGCTCCCAGACCGGAGGCGCCCGATTGATATGGCATTGCTACCAGCTCTGCTGGACGCCCTAGGGGACATTTGTTGGCCTGCCTACGAGGTCCTTTTGTTCCGAACGGCGTTTGCAATGGCGTACCACGGGGCCTTCAGGGTTGGAGAACTGGTGGCTCCGTCGAAACGGGCTCCTTCACCTTTGTCCGTGGATGATTTAGTGGTCCAGGAGGATTCGGTGCTTTGTCACCTGCGACGATCCAAGACAGACCAGGCTGGTAGGGGGAGATGGCTGTCCCTGCTCCCATGTACGGTGGAGGGGGCGTGCCCTGTGGCGTTGGCCACGGCCTTGACGCAGGCACGCCCGGATCTGCCTGGTGCTTGGTTGATGCATGAGGACGGGTCGCCTCTCACCAAATACCAATTTGGGCATGTCTTGGGACGGGCGCTGGAGGCCATAGGCCTTGATCCGAAGGAATTTGGGTCGCATTCCTTCCGGATCGGGGCTGCTACCTCGGCGGCTGCGGAGGGCCGCTCCGACGCAGAGATTCAATCTCTGGGTCGATGGCGCTCGGCAGCATTCCGAAGGTACATTCGGCCGTCTCTATCTATCACTGATCACCATGGTCGACTGGACGCATAAGCGCTCGCCAACTTCCAGTGGGGGCCTTGAGGTGTGTTTTCGCATTCGCCCAGGGGCACAATTTGGCTATAATTACAATCTGGCATGGCGTACTTGGTAGTTTACTCCGGGCGGTGTGTTTTGTGCCTCAAGAGCTGGTCGGCCACGGTTTTTCCTCCTCCCTATCTTCATAACCTGTTCAGCGTGTGAGTGCAATGATGAGTTTTTCCTCCAACTAACTAACCTCTTGTATGCATATTTCAGATCGACGGGACGTTAAGTCCGTGTGGATGTTGGGCCATTCGTTTGTGTATTGGGCCTCGCAGGCAAAAATCGCCTCTGATGTATGCATGTTTCCGCAAGCTGGGGAGGTTAGGTGGTTAGGAGTGAGGGGCATGAGGTGGTGTTCACTGCAGGCCCAAATGATCAGTGCCGTTAAGCAGTTTGGGGTCCCGGAGGTCATTATATTCCACCTTGGCGGGAATGACCTTGGACGGGGATCCGTCCTGGAGCTGCGCTCCATGATTGTCCGGGACCTTCACATCATCGCCCAGGTGTTGCCTTCATGTATGTTGGTGTGGTCCTCCATGATATCCAGGATTGTATGGAGGACAGCGAGATCATGCACCAGCATAGAGCGTTCACGCAAGAAGGTGAACTCTATGGTGGCAAGATACCTGTTAGCTAATGGGGGGGGTGTCATTTGGCACAACGCCATCAGCTTCCAGCGCCCTGAGCTATACAGGAGCGACGGAGTGCATTTGAGCCCAGAGGGTATGGCTCTGTTTTTAGGCAACATTTTTGCCTGGTTAGCGACACGGTGCTGAGCGTTTACTTGTGGTGGCGGTGGCTGCGGCCTAGGGCCTGGCTGTGGCGGTAAAGAACGGTCATGCTTTAAGAACTCTGTGTGTGTGTAGGTAGTGGGGTACACTCTCCCTCGACAACGATTGTCATGGGCCACGCTTCTGCCCGGGGGATGGCCGTCACCACCAGGCCTGGTGGTTGACCAGGGAGAGTTGTCATCCAGCGTTGTATGTATGACTTAGTGATCTTTAACCCCCTCCTTCCTATAATGACCGTTCTTTGGCGCCGCCACCATTCATAGTCTTAGTTTAATTTGTCAAATAAATTTGACATTCTGTTTTTGAAACGCCAGCACTTGTGTCGTGTCTTTATTTTAGGATAAGTGTTAGATAAGGTTAGATAAGTTATATATTTAAGTGTATCAACAGCAGGTGGGACCAAAGGGATACCCGATGGTGAGTTTATGTTGATTAGATGCAGAGAAGGGTCCAGGTGACTCCCTGAAGTTGAGCTGCCATCTTCTGCTGCTGCCTCCACAACATCCAGAAAGGATTCTCTGCAGCCAGGAGCATAGAGGGAGTCTCCCTAGCTGTGGCTGATACCCTCCGGCGGTCCGGAGTCTGAGTGGAGAGATGTGTGAGGGGGCAGCCGCAGCCAGCTCTTTCCCCTCCTCTGGCAACTCTTGCTCCTCCCGGAGGTAACAGTAATCTAACTCTGCTTGTAACGGCCAGTGTGATGATGACATGCTGCTTACCTGCAGCTGCATCTAAAAACTGGTAGAATCGGTACAGGGGGTTTTAACAGGTACAGGCCCATTCCCATGGGCTAGCTCCATTCACGCCGCCGTCCACTTGGACCTTCACCCACAATCCACAACGAACGGCCTTGCATTCACCAAAGCCGTTCATTGCTGGGGTCTGTGCATGCGCAAACACGCACTTGCGCATGCGCAGACACCCCTCCCCCCAAAAAAACATCGGAACATGGTTAAATTCACCCCATTCCAAACAAACCAGAATCAGGTCTTGGTACATAATGGAAAATACCGCTACTTTGCGAGCCAACCATAATGACCTAATATACACAACAATGAGATTTTACTTGTAAACCTGAACTCTAAAACTAACACGTAAATCTAGCTGTAAACATAATTGCAGCCTAAATCTAACCCTAATCTAACTGTGAATGCTGACATGCTTTATGTTGTATGTCAACATTCTGCACATGTTGCCATTCTGAATGTCTAAATTCAGAACATGTTGACAATATCACCTTTATATCCTACTGATGACCAGAGTACTGCATACCCAACAGAACACATTATAAGAAGGAAGACATTTGTGGTAATAAGATCAATATAACACAGGGTTGCCGACCCTCCCGGAATTTGCGGGAGTCTCTCGAAAATCGAGTCCCCCCTGCCGGCCCCCGGAAGGGTGGGCAACCCTCCCGGAATCAGGGGGACCCCCACTGAACCCCCCCCCGATCGTGGCATTTAAATGGCGCAATCCGCGGGTCTCAGTGGAGGGGGCGGAGCTAAAACGGCACAATCGTGTCATTTTAGCCCCGCCCCCTCCACGGAGATCAGTTATTTAGGCTATTTGCAGTAATGGGGCGGGGCTTAATGACGTCACCGTTAAGTCCCGCCCCTCAAACTGGTAATGAAAGTGTCCTCTCCGGGCTTTTCCCGGAGAGGATTTTTTGCAAGTCGGCAACCCTGATATAACATGATTACAACAAAATATAAATTATACACAAATATGAAAAAAAAAAAAAGACCAGGGAGCGCCCGCGGGTTGCGAACCCAGAGGATTTCAGAAACAATATTCTGGAGTCTGAAGAAGTAACCGCTGAGCTATAGGCTGGCCCAAGGTGTGTCAGACCTGTGAGCAAATATATCTCCCACAGCTGCCACATCACGGGGAGGAGAAATACTGACAGGCTGTATATCCTGCACAGCCTGCACTGTGTCACTGCCATAGCACATGCATCTCCCCACTGTGCTCCAATCACTCCAGTCAGGGGTGGAAGTCCTAGAAACAATGGAGTCATTTGCCACCGGTCTTTTAGACCTGAAGAGGCGTCTGCACCATTGTCCCTGTTCCTTATCCTCCCTGTTGTAATAGAACAACTCAGTGCTCTGCTTGTGGCTGTGACCCTGGCTTATAAAATGTCAGGGAGACAGTGTGTGCAGGGCAGCGTGCAGGGAGGGGGTGGAGCAGCTGTCACTGTGTGGATGGGAGAGTCCTGAGTGAGGGCCTTATTCTAGTTCACTCTGTCTGACAAAATCCTTCTTAGATGGACAAAACCATGTGCACTGGAGGGGGGGGGGGGCAGATGTAAAATGTGTAGAGAGAATTAGATTTGGGTGAGTTACTGTTACTGTTTCTGTGCAGGGTAAATACTGGCTGCTTTATTTCTACACTGCAATATAGATCTTACTTTGAAGTAAAACCCCACCCAAATCTAATTCTCTCTGCACAAGTAACATCTGCCCCACCTGCAGTGCACATGGTTTTGTCCATCTGAGAAGGAATTTGTCAGAAAGAGAGAACCAAAATAACCTCCATTATGCCTCCACTAGTGCCGCTTAAATACAAAATGCCCCCTGAAGTGCTTCTTACCTACATCACTGCTTACCTACATATCTGCTTGTATTGTTGCCTCCCTGGCTTCTGATTCTGATATATGAGTACTTGTTTATTCGATTTCTTGGGGGCAACTCCAACACCAACGAATTACCCCATGTGTCAGGGGTCAACACATTGATTATTGTTGGTATCATGAAATGTTTGTAGAGATGAGCGGGTTCGGATCCTAGAGATCCGAACACCCATGAACTTACCTGATCCGAGGCCGGATCCGAGGAGTTCGCCGGTTCCCGCCATCTTTTCGAGTCCAAATCGAGGCTAAAACGCCATCATCCCAGGTCAGATTCTCGCGAGACCTGGGGATATATAGTTCACGGTGGTCGGCGCCATTTTCAAACAGGCTGGTGATTTCAGACAGCACAGATGTGTCCGTGGTGTCTGCTGAGCGGAGTGAGGGGGAAACATGCTGGGGGGCTGACATGTTTGTGTACATTTTGTCCTGTGTGGGATACCACCCCTTTCTGTCATCCATACATGATTTAAATACCCTTGCTGGATTAAACTCTTAAGAATAATTTATATTTCAATTTCTGGTATGGCGAATGCTTTTTCCTATGCATTTTAGGATAACTGCTCTTTTATAAATACAGTATATATATATATATATATATATATATATATATATATATACATGTATAGAGCGAGAGAGAGAGAGAGAGATGTACACATTTACATACACACCTTTCCACCACCTCTCAGTCACCCCTGCAACTCTCTGTCCCCCTGTCACCACTGCTCCTCTCCGTCCCTGTCACCCTTATACATCTCCATCCTCCTCTCCCCCTTGTACCTCTCCTTACCACAGACACCTCTGCAACTCTCCTACAACGACACCTCTGCAATTCTTCGACAAAAAAAAAACTACATAAAAATAAAAAGTATTGGTCAAACCTTTTATGACCATGGTCACAAGCAGGTAGACGGGCGACCAGCAGGCAGCATGCCGGCTGGCGGCAAGTGGGGGGGGGGCAGATGAGGAAGATAACGCAGGTTTCTCCTCCTGCCCTCTTTCCTGTACTAGCTGCTGTGGCTGGGTACGTCCTTGCCTGTTTCCCCGCAGCCTGAGTGACAGTGGCAGGGGTGTGGGTCAAACAGTGCATCAGATCGCTAACAGTGATTCGATCTGTGAGTGGGGCCTTTTCAAAGAGCAGGGGCCCAGGGGTACTGACCCCCTGAGCCCCCCTTAATCCAGGTCTAACAGTGACTGGAGATCACTTATGAACAGTGCAGAGATGTTGTTGCTCAGAAGCCCCTTAGAGGACCCTCTGCTGGCTGCTCTGCCAGATCTGAGTAACAGCATACCCTCCAACATTTGAGGGGAAGAATTCATTACACAATTGGAAAGAGGGCGTGGCCAAGCCTCCTTTTCTATACTTTCAATGGTAAAGTTAAGGAGTGTGTAAGTATCAGGTATATCTATTTGCTGGAGAGTCACGCAGATAGCTTCAGGGGAGCAGAATCTCACTGAATGTTGATAAGATGCAGAGAAGGGTCCAGGTGACTCCCTGAAATTGAGCTGCCATCTTCTGCTGCTGCCTCTGTGGTGCCCCAGCCTTCTGCTGTCCACACAACCCTCCTTCCAGGGCGCAAGGGGTTAACACTCCCCTGGGACTTGGCGCGCTTGGAAGTGATTGGCTGGAAGGGGGACAGGAAGGAGAACTCACGTGAAGGGGAGTGCGGAGCGAGGTGAAGGCAGACGGGGGAGAGGAGAGAGCAGCAGCGTGACCCCCGCTGACCTCCAGGCGGGAGACGGTGTCGGAGGATTTGTGACAGCCCTAGTGAGAGGGCACCGGAGCCGCAGCACGCAGCGGTGTGACCCCCGCCGACCCCTGTGAGGAGACGGGCTGGTGAAGCCGACGTGCAGCAGCCGCAAAGAAGGAGCCGCGCCGGGTGACAGACTTCCCCCGCGCGTGGCAGCACAGAGCGGGAGGATGTCGGGAGCCGCGTCATAGAGAGCCACCGGTGTCATCGGGATCCCCCCAGCAAGCGTGTGGACCCGGCGGTGGACGGAGGAGCCAGAGAGCGCCCAGCTGTCTTCAGGCCAGGATCGGGGAAGACATTGAGTGTGGCAACGCTGCGGCTGCAGTGCCCACACTAGTGCACCCCTGCCGGAAGGAAGAGAGAGAGTCGTCAGGAGCTGCCCCTCGGGACGGGCTGGAGCCTGCAACTGTATCCAGCCCACAGGTACTCACCCCCAGCCCGGCCCCGCTAGCAGCCTCCTAAAGTGCCCGCTGCACCTGCCCTGTCGGCCCCCACCTACAGCCACCCATTACCTAGCTACCCACCAGTAGTCTTCTGTGGCCCGCTTGAGGGTATCAGGACAGACCTAAGCCACACAGTTGGAGGAGACCCCTATAGCAGGTCCCCAACTGGTCACGAGCCCTCCGGAATCTGGGAGTGCCCCAAGAGGGACAGCCATATTGAATTCCCCCGCACTGCAAGATAAAACCCATAGGGGCTTGCTGCCCATGGAATAGAGTACGCTGTCTAAAGGACCTGTCCGACCAGGAAGCCCTGGTTTGTTAGGTAAACAGTGCCACCTGGTGACTAATCCAGGGACATCATCTCCGTATCAGAAAGAGATAATCCTTCCAGGGGTTCTGTTCAACCGACCTTTGGTCAATGACCCCTTCCGCCTAAAGGATACCCAAATTATTGTTATATCAGAGCGCTTGTGGAATCGACCTTGTCTCAAACCCCTGTGCACAGGTTGTCCGGGACTAAAGATATCTCTAAGGGTGACGTCACCTCAGGTTAACTGTCAGTAGGCCAGTATTGGTGCACCAGCTGGTCAGGTCATTGCCTATTGTTATGGTTATTATAGTGGTGTTTATCATATGTGCTGACTTACGTGTTCATGTTGAACGTAGCCTTCAGTGTTAACGGTACCGTGTCGACTCTTTGACCCAGTAGTAACGGTCAAGCGGGGGTGTTTGACCCCGAACCCCGTCGCGATACCTTGAACACGTGGAGTCTGTAGGCCCTTAGTGGGCACCTGTGTAGTGTGATTAGGTTGTCACACTTTATTGTCCTATTCGGTAAATACTAATAGTGCCAGTTCATGTTCATAACCATTGTACTTGTTAATGTGCCTTTAAGTCCCAAGTGCTGCTGTGCTGTGAGGGTCAGTGGGCACAGGACGTCTTGGGGCCTTATTTTGGTTCATTCTTTCTGACAAAATCCTTCTTAGATGGACAAAACCATGTGCACTGCAGGTGGGGCAGATGTAACATGTGCAGAGAGAATTAGATTTGGGTGGGGTTTTACTTCAAAGTGAGATCTATATTGCAGTGTAAAAATAAAGCAGTCAGTATTTTCCCTGCACAGAAACAAAATTACTCACCCAAATCTAATTCTCTCTGCACATGTTACATCTGCCCCCCCCTGCAGTGCACATGGTTTTGTCCATCTAAGAAGGATTTTGTCAGAAAGAATGAACCAAAATAAGGCCCTTGATCTTATAATAAACCTAAGTTGTACCGCAGAACGTTGTTCCCCTTTCCTTGAAGTGCCCCTCTCCCGTCCACGGAAAATCGGAAGAACCTGAAGTGTCCTGAAGACACAAGGTAAGGGGAGAATCCTCCCTTCGCACCCCTGGTCACCACACCTCCACAACATCCAGAAAGGATTCTCTGCAGCCAGGAGCTTAGAGGGAGTCTCCCTAGCTGTGGCTGATACCCTCCGGCGGTCCGGAGTCTGAGTGGAGAGATGTGTGAGGGGGCAGCCGCAGCCAGCTCTTTCCCCTCCTCTGGCAACTCTTGCTCCTCCCGGAGGTGACAGTAATCTAACTCTGCTTGTAACAGCCAGTGTGATGATGACATGCTGCTTACCTGCAGCTGCATCTAAAAACTGGTAGAATCGGTACAGGGGGTTTTAACAGGTACAGGCCTTTAAAAAACAGTACTGTACCGGTTAAATCGGTACTGTTGGAGGGTATGTAACAGCAGCATGATGCACCCCAGTTAGAACAACAGGTGTCTGCGGCGCTCGGGGCTAGGGTAGTGTGTACTGGGCAGTGTATCTTCTGCAGCCACTGTACTGGAGGAATGCCAACCTCTCCAAAATACCACAAATCTACCAAAATAGTACAGGGCGCTGAAGTGACACACTAAACATTTAAAATCAAATACAATTTATTGGGTAAATATCTCATATTAAATATTATGTAAATTTACACAACTATAATCACATTAAAATACACACAGAAAAACAAAAAATTCAAAAAATTAAAGAAATAAACAAGCAAAAATAAGGTGAAAAAAAAATAAATCAAATTATGGGGGATTAAATAATTAGGTAGGTATATAAATAAGTATGGAATTTTAGCTGGTTGATTTTGAGCCAAACACGTTTCTTATGAGTGAGGGGTCAGCCTTAAATGAGGCATGAGGCACTGTCCAACTTATAGTGCATTTACCCGTGTCCGGGTTTTTTTGTACAGATGTCTAAAGTGCTGGAGCTTATTGTCAGGTGTAATTTTCCAAATGCCAGTTGTTATAGCTGATTGCTTTGGACCAGTCACTACTTAACACACAAGCGCATCCAGCGATATAGTACAATAGTTTTGTCCAGAAGTGTATGATAAATAGCGGTATATTACCCATCCCAGGCAAGCGGCTATTCAGCCTGAGTGGCGCCACTGCGGGGAAGCTGGAGAAGCACAGTTTTTCTTTTGAAGGGCTGCGCCGCTCAGGGCTGGTATCGCGGCTTCAGTTGAAGGTGCTCTTGGCGCCGGTGCTTCTCTCCGGCCTTGGTGTATGGATCGTGGCCTCAGTCTCTCCCGGCGGCAGTTTGCCGTAGCTCGCTAGACTCTCGTGGAGCAGCCACACCTGGGGACTCTGCCACAGTTCCAAGTGTGCTGCTAATGGATGAACCCACGGGTCAGGCGGTTGAATGGAGGTACCGGGCGGCCAGCTTCTAGCAAGGATTCCTGTGGAAAACGCGTTTCTCTGCTCACAGGGCAGCTTTCTCAATTCCAGAGCGGGAGTCTGCTGTTCTGGTAGGCTTTAAATACCTGCCTTCCTCATTATATCAGGTGTTTTGGGTTTCAATTAGCTCGTCGTGTTTTCCCTTTTGTCAGGGCAGATTCAGTAGTCAATTTGTAATCCCTTTGTTTTACCATTACAACCACGGTGAGAGTTTCAAATGAAAAGACGGGAAAATGGGGTAGCCAGCTATAAGTTATAGTAATTCAGATGGTATAAAGTTTTTTAATATTATTTTTTATATAGGTATATAAGGATATATGTAAACCATAAATAAATGGGAAAAATGAAAAAGAAATATATATATATGTGAAAAAATAAATAAAATAAAAAATATAATATGAAAAATAAAAAATAAAAATAAAGATAAAAATACAAATATAGATATAAATAAAATAAAAAAGTCATGAAAAAATTAGAATAATACTAAATACATGAGAATAAAAATACAAACAAAAAACCCTTCAGCTAAATTCTATATGTACTTAAGATGCTATATTTAATAAACATAAACAGTGAGAGCTTAATAAATCGCATGCCTCAGAGCTATATCTTAGCACCTCCAGTGCACCATTTTGTCTCGTTGTTCTATCTATTTTTTTTTTACTTGAGTTTTTATTTATAATTTCACAACATTTACCATACATCAATTTCAAAAATTACAATAAGTATATATATATATAAAATACCACATACATAATTACACACACCACAAAACATAACATACAAGTTCCTGCCTTTCCTCCCACCCCATCCAGGTCCATGACTGCTTACCCTTTCTCTACCCTCTCTCGCTGTTTCCTTAACCTCTACTACTTCCAACCAGTTTTATCTCACAATTAGCCCAACGGTATATCCCTGAAGACATCGCTAGGAACCAGGCTCACGGTACGCTACAGCTCTTTTTTTTTTTTTTTCCTTTCTTTTTATATCGGGTCTCAATTACAAACAAAAAATATCTACTGTGCATTCACCCTCTGTATATTTGAATATTACTTTTGTGCGATAATTCTTCGGCATTATTATATAAGGTGCAAATTGCTTGAAACTTAATTAATTTACCCACACTGTGTACAGGGAATTTCTTTTTCCTTTTTTTTCTCTTTGTATTCTATTTTCAGTGTCCACATTTATCACATACACCTCTATTATACATCTATTAAACATTCCGTAATTCACGTGAATCAATCTTAAACACTGCCATAGATGTGGTGAACACCACTGTGTTCTGCTAATACTCTATATATCATCCCCACCTTATAGTGTTTTTTATATTATATTACCATTTGTTATTTTATAATATGAAGAGCTGTACCAGTATCCCCATATGCCCTGGAATTTCTATAATTTCCCCCGGGAGGCATAGATAAATTTCTCATGCCCATATGTATAGTTGACTAGGTTTATCCATTCCGCCTTTTCTGGGCTCCTAGCGGATAGCCATTTTCTAGCGATAATTACTTTTGCAAGGGCTACTAAACAACTAGCCAGTTGTTTTAGATCTTGCGAAGTGTTTCCTTCCGCCCAGGAACCCAATACCATATTAGTTTCATTCAGTAGACACCTAGGGATCCCAACCTCGACCAGTATTTTAGTTACCTCACCCCAGAATCTAGCCACTTCCCGACACCTCCACAGTAGGTGCCAGAATGTGGCGGCATCTTCTCCACATTTGGGACATTTATCTGACCGTACACCGTTAATTTTTTTTAATTTTACTGGGGTAATATATATCCTATGTAAAATATTGAACTGTATTTGCTGTACCCGTAGTGAATTGGTAGCCCTTTTAACCCCAGATCGGGCCCCTCTCCACCTTGGGTCATCAAGCTGTGGGATATCCTCCACCCATTTGGCCCGCACTACCCCTCAACCTGTGTGGCTGCATGCAAAAACCCATAAAGTTTAGACAATCGTTTACCCTGTCCCAGTTGTTTAATGAATTCTTTACATGGGGGTTCTTTGATCTGTACCAATTCACCCCTACTATATTGGCTTAGCGCACTACGTATTTGGAGGTACCTAAAGAACATCTCCCTAGGGACCTTATACTCGTCTTGTATCTGGGCAAAGGGTTTCAGAACTCCCCTCTGGTATACCTGACCCATTGTTTCAATCCCATACGTACGCCATGCCATGACCCCCTGTTGTTCTTTAATGGCCATAGCCGTACACATAGAGAAAATAGGGGTATCTGGGTCTATTCCCTCAGACTTAGTGATCTTATTAACCCATTGCCAGACCTTAACTGCTTGTGCTATAATTAATGGGAGCCTACGGTGTAACCCCTTCACCGTCAATCTCTGCTGGGGTGTAACATCCAGGTCTACCACCCCAATTAATTGTACTAATTCAACTGTCCCCTCCTCTTGTCGGACCCAAGTACATAAATGGGCAGTCTGGGAAATCATATAAAATGTCTGGTAGCGCGAGACCCCCTTATCTCTATCATGACATAGGACCTCCAGCTTGATTCTGGGCCTCTTATCCCGCCACACCAGGGAAGATATTAAGCTATTTATTTTTCTAAAATAATCATCCCTGATAAACACTGGAGACTGTTGCACTATATAGATAAATTTGGGCAAGATAACCATTTTAACCAGGTTGACCCGCCCAATTTGGGCAATAGGAAGCCTGCTCCAGCACCGGCATTTAACTCTTACTTCTTCAATAAATGGTACAATGTTATGCTGGATAAAATCCCATGATGAACTAGCGACCCAGACTCCCAGATATTTTTAACTTTACCTTCTGTAACTGTGTTTTTTCCAGCATTGCTGGCTCTACATTATTGCCCAAGTGCAGAAGGTGGGAATTTGTCCAGTTCATGACGAGTGCTGAAAATTTCCCATACCCTTGAATAATCTCAGTTACTATTGGTAGATGTTCCTGGGGGGTCTGTCAGTCCAACCAGAAGATTGTCTGTATATAGTGATATTAGGTTGTCCCCTATACCTCTACCCTGCACCCTCCCTCTCAACACCGTCCGCAGCATACACGCCAGGGGTTCCATTGCCACTGCAAATAACAGAGGCGAGAGAGGGCACCCTTGACGTGTACCCCTGGACAGCTGGAAAGAAGGGGATGTAAACCCGTTAATAGATATCCGGGCGCTCGGATCTTCGATATAGGAGGGATACCGACTTGATGAATCCCTCTCCTACCCCAAAAGCCCTCAGCGCACCCCAGAGAAATTCCCATTCCACGAAATCGTATGCTTTGTTCACATCGAAAGATGCCAACACTGCATCCTTTTCCTTATACTCTATGTACTGGATATATGAAAAAACTCTTCACAGATTTATCATGGTGGACTTCCCTGCCATAAAACCCATTTGATCGGGATGGATAATCTGACTGATCACTTTACTCAGTCTGTTTGCCCAGATCTTCGCATATATTTTGGCGTCTGTTGTTATGAGCGATATTGGTCTGAACGAGTCCATACGGGTTTGGTCTTTGCCACTTTTTGGGATCACAATCACTGAGGCCTCCCTCATTGATGGGGGCATATTCCCTGTTGCTATCATATCCTGAAAGGTCCTCAGTAGTTGTGGTCCCAATACTTTCTCGTATTTCTTATATACTTCTGCAGGGATCCCATCTAACCCCGGGGCCTTATGCCCTTTGAGCGATTTTATGGCCACTATCACCTCCACCATAGTTATGGGGGCATCTAGGGCTTCTAAGGACATATGTGGCATATCTATTTTCCCCAGGTATTCAAGTATTTCCTCCTCCCCACACCTCAACTTAGAGCGGTATATTTCCTCAAAGTATGCAGTGAATTCCTCAACTATTTTTAGAGTATCTGTAATCATTTCCCCCGACTCCAATCTAATCATAGGAATAATATTAGATGGCTTATCCTGTTTAATTACATAGGAGAGGAATTTCCCAGCTCGGTCCACCTCTGAGTACCATTTATGTGCCCCTCTCGCCATTCTGCGGCAGGTTACATCCTGCAGATATTCCACCCAGTCTTTCTGAGCCTTTAGCCATTCAATCCTGGCATCTTCTACTTTATTTGCGAGGAAGGCATTTTCTAATGTTATCTTCCTACCCTCTAATGCTGCTGCTTTCTCTCTATTTGTTTTTTTTAAGAACGCTATCTTTTTAATAAAGACCCCCCACAAGTAGGCTTTACAGGCATCCCAGATATACCCGCATGCTGTTGACCCCTCGTTGTCCTTAAAAAAGCCTTCTATCATTTTTTCCAGTTCTTCCTGCTCTCCAAACTGGGCCAACTAGAATGGCTGGAGCTTCCAATACCGGTAGCCTACCTGGGTTTCTAGCTCTAGATGTATAACAAGGGGGGAGTGATCTGAGATCCCTCGGGCCTTATAGTCGACCTGTTTAATTTTACTAAGAAGGTTATCAGTCATAAATACCATGTCAATCCTAGAAAAGACTTTATGAGATGACGAGTAGCAAGAAAACTGCTGAAGATCCGGGTTTCTAATCCGCCATGGGTCCTTCCACCCGATCTCCAGCATGAATTCTGCAAACCTGTTCTTATCACTAGGATTGTTTTTTACCACACTATTCCACCTATCAATTCTGGGCGACAATACATTATTAAAGTCGCCCAGGCACATTACCATACTGTCGGGGTAAAGGGCCGCAAACTCAATGGCAGCTCTAATCACATCAAAAGAGAACGGGGGGTGGGGGGAATATACACCACCAAAAGGCACATATGGATATGCTCTATACTGCATTCCAGAAAGACATATCTACCCCCCGTGTCTATCTTGGCCGTTCCACATTCAAATACCAGTGACTTCTTAACCAACACCGAGATTCCTCTGGAGTTTGAGGTAAAGGGCGCATGGTATGAAGACCCAATCCAGGGACACTTTATAACAGCCAGGCGCTCTTTACTCAAATGGGTCTCTTGCAGGCAGATGATATCAATTTCCATATTTTTACACTGTTTGAGCACCAGGGCTCTTTTAACTTTTTCATTGAGGCCCCTTACATTCCATGTCATTATTCTAACCATGGGAAACGTTTATCATCTGCTTTCGGATTTTTACCAGATAGCTTTTTTTTAACCCAGTTGGGAATCGTAGGGATTCTAGTTATTACCCCGGGGCCCGGTCTCGACGAGGATGCTGCAGGAACATATACACATTTACAAACACCAACACATTTACCCCCCCCCCCCTCCCCCACCCTGTATAACCTATCCCCCTAGGCATACCTTTTCCCCCCAACCCTACTTCTAACGTTATTTTCACACCAGAGGCAAAAAACTAATGGCCACCACCGGGGCCCGCCCCTGCTCCCCCATACTCGCTTAGTAACATATTTTCCCCTTCGTTTCTCAACCCGTATCTCCCCACGGAATGCTCCCCCATACGTTTTGATTTTTACATATATATATATATATTTTCTTTTATTATATTTTTTATATATATTTTACTTTCTTTTATTTCTTTTTTTTTCTTTTTCCTTTCCCTTCCTTCTTTTTCCACACTCTTCCCTTTCCTCTTTTTATTATTTATTAGATTAATTTTTTTAATTAGTCTTATTGTGGTCACATTCTCTCATGCACCCTGTTTTTAACTAAGATTCCATAGCTTGTGTTAGCCATTTCCCTAGATGATTAGTGACAGGTGTGTTGGTAGCTGCTCACCTATAAAAGCAAAGTGTGCTGTGAGCTTCAGACCTGATAGCATGCCTGGTATCAAACATTGATGTGATAGCTATGTGTATTGCAGTCATTTTCAGCAATAGTGGTAGGACCTGCAGAACAGTGGGGTCCCTTGACGGGGGCTGCAGGCTTAAATGCATTGATCAATTCATGAACCAAATCTCCACTATTTATTATCAGTTAATTTAGTGTGTGCAGAGCCCATCCAATGTCTGTTTAAACAATGTGGTCACAAGCCATAGGGCACCCCAAAACTAGGAAAGGTGAGTGCCGATGTTAAGTGTATATATTGTTTATTAGATTAATTTTTTTAATTAGTCTTATTGTGGTCACATTCTCTCATGCACCCTGTTTTTAACTAAGATTCCATAGCTTGTGTTAGCCATTTCCCTAGATGATTAGTGACAGGTGTGTTGGTAGCTGCTCACCTATAAAAGCAAAGTGTGCTGTGAGCTTCAGACCTGATAGCATGCCTGGTATCAAACATTGATGTGATAGCTATGTGTATTGCAGTCATTTTCAGCAATAGTGGTAGGACCTGCAGAACAGTGGGGTCCCTTGACGGGGGCTGCAGGCTTAAATGCATTGATCAATTCATGAACCAAATCTCCACTATTTATTATCAGTTAATTTAGTGTGTGCAGAGCCCATCCAATGTCTGTTTAAACAATGTGGTCACAAGCCATAGGGCACCCCAAAACTAGGAAAGGTGAGTGCCGATGTTAAGTGTATATATTGTTTATTAGATTAATTTTTTTAATTAGTCTTATTGTGGTCACATTCTCTCATGCACCCTGTTTTTAACTAAGATTCCATAGCTTGTGTTAGCCATTTCCCTAGATGATTAGTGACAGGTGTGTTGGTAGCTGCTCACCTATAAACAGTGGCGTAAGTTCCTTCAAGGTGCCCGGAGGCGGTATATATAGTGGTGCCCCCTCCCCACTCCACACGCACACCGCATAATACTTTTTTTTTTAATAGATAGATAGAGACATATATACATGTGTGTATACATATCTCTCTTTCTCTCACACAAGTATAGTATACTATTAATATATATATATATATATATATATATATATCCACAGTACACACACATCCAGTGCTAGCGCTGGGCTTGGTCTCGGTCCACCTCCACCACTGAACTTTTGTAATTTCTCAGTCACAGTGTTGTGACTCAGGCAGCCCCCCTGGAGTCAAAACAACCCCGCAAAGGACTGTGGGAGGAGGAGCTGCTTCTGGGCACGCGCAACAGCCTTCCCCCTTCAACCAGCATCCATTTTTCTTAGGGGCAGACAGCAGACTCTGTCCTACAGCCCCAGCGGCAGCCGCGGCACCAACCGTATAACCCGCTACCAGGCAAGCGGGCTAGCGGACGGACAGACAGAGTGACGGCCAGGCGTGCAGGTGGGTGGGCGGACAGATGGACGGGCGGCTCAGCTCAGAAGTGCAGGAGCAGAGCCGCCCGTACTGGTGCTGCTTACATAATCAGATGCTGCCTATGCCTAGGGCCGGCTCTGATTGGACAGCTGAGCCATCGCTCAGCTGTCCAGACTAGCTCTGCAGCACAGGCACCTGACTGACGTGAGCTGTCAGTGTGTCCACTGTCCGGCTGTAAGGAGAGCAGCGGCACGGATCGGATCATTAATAGAGATCCGATCAACAGTGTGGCAGCTGCAGGAGACCTTTTGAGAGCCGCGGCGGTGGCCGGGGTTTCTTTCTGTGGCCGGGGTTTGTTGCTAGTGCCCGCTCCCTATGCCCCCCCTGATGGCTAACGCCCGGTGGCAAGAGTCTCCGTTGCCTCCGGGAGTTACGCCACTGCCTATAAAAGCAAAGTGTGCTGTGAGCTTCAGACCTGATAGCATGCCTGGTATCAAACATTGATGTGATAGCTATGTGTATTGCAGTCATTTTCAGCAATAGTGGTAGGACCTGCAGAACAGTGGGGTCCCTTGACGGGGGCTGCAGGCTTAAATGCATTGATCAATTCATGAACCAAATCTCCACTATTTATTATGAGTTAATTTAGTGTGTGCAGAGCCCATCCAATGTCTGTTTAAACAATGTGGTCACAAGCCATAGGGCACCCCAAAACTAGGAAAGGTGAGTGCCGATGTTAAGTGTATATATTATATATATATATATTCTTTTTTTTTTTTTCTTCCTCCGCTCCCCTTTTTCTTTCTTTCTTTCTCATATTTATTTCCAAATTTTTTCCCTTTTTTATTCTCATTTTTCTCTTATAACCCGCCTCCCACCCCTCCATCCCCCTGCCCTCCCCCTGCCCTTCAGCATATGGTACACCAATCTGTAACTACCAATATCCCTCACATTCTTCTCAACCTGGACAACCTCACCAAAAACGAAAAAGGTAAAGAAAAAACATGGAGAACAAAAAAAAAAGGACTATGAAAAATGGAAAGGAGTTCTCAATGTTTTATCCATTCGCTTCGGCAAGCACTTGTTTATTGCCCGGATGTGTAGTATCTAGCCAATGTGCTGCCTCTCCTGGCGATAAGAAAAACCTTGTAACACCATCCGCAACGATCCGCAGTTTAGCCGGATATAACATTGAGTACTTGAGATTGAGTTCTCTAAGGCGAGCCTTTATGTCTCTATATTTTGCACGGTCTTTTTGTACTTCAATAAGGAAATCAGGGTATGCCGAAATTCTTCTACCGTTGTATTCAAGGTCAGCTTTGTCCCTCGCCAATCTAAGGATTGAGTCCCAATCTTTAAAATGGAGGAACTTTGCTATCAATGTACGCGGAGGGCCCCCTGGGGGGGGGGGGGGGGTGTGGCCGCCCTGGGATGCGGTGTGCCCTTTCTATTGCAAATTGTGCTGAGAACACTGTGTTCCCAAATTGTTGCTTCAGCCACCCCTCCAGGAACAGTTCTGGGGCAATCCCTTCTGCTTTTTCCTCAAACCCAATAAAACGCACATTGTTGCGTCTGAGCCTTCCTTCAATATCGGACAGTTTTTGACGCATGTCGATCATTTGGCTAGAAAGAGATTTAACCTGCTGCTGCAGGGGTACCACAATATCTTCCACTGCACTTACACGAGTTTCCACCTCAGTAACTCTTTCGCGAGTTTTTTGAGCATCGTTTCTGTCACACCAGGGGGGCTCAGTCGACGAGACTGAGACCTCTGGTGGGGACCTGGACCGGTGAGGTTGGAGAGGACCCTTGCGCATGGAGTGCGCGACAGTGCACCCAGAGTCAATAAGCAGTCAGAGGTAAAATACAACCGGAGTTTATTTGCAGATGGTTGTAATGTAAACAGACAGTAAAGTATGCAGGAGAAATAACAGAGTTCATGCAGATTGCAATACTTTACAGATGTGATGAGATGTGGGATCGATGGTGGAACATCGGATGTGAAGACTGTGGGTCCGGAATGACGGACGGAAGACTTGAGCTTGCCTGTGGGTCCGGAATGACGGACGGAAGCTTGGCTTGGAGATCCGGAATATCGGACTATCGATGATGATGTGGGAACATCGGATTCGGTATCGGATATGAAAGAAGACTGTGGGTCCGGAATGACGGACGGGAGATGACTGTGGGTCCGGAATGACGGACGGAAGCAGGAGATCCGGAATATCGGACTAGCGATGAAACATCGATGGTGGATGATGCTGGAGCATCGGAAGGACCAGAGTCCCGGAGCTAGGCTTGGTCGCTGGGCATGATCACAGGCGGTGGAATAACCTGGACTTCACAGGAGATGGTACAACCTGGAACACACTGCAGCATGGAAGACAACACCAGCAGAGAAATACACTTGCACGGAGACAAGGACAGCTGACCATACACTGGAGACAACTGAAGCACTAGCAATGGTTCTGAGAGCTCCCAGCATACTTATCCCCACTGGGTGGCCAGGATTGGCCGAGGAAGTATGACAGGGAGATCAGAACCAACAGGATTGGACAGCACAGACATGTGACTGGGAAGAACATGGCAGCCCCCATGTCTGCTATGGCGGGAAAGTGTGTTTGTGCACACCATGCTGGATACTGGGAGCAATGGCGGCGGACAGGTGGATTGCCGTGCACTGGGGACTGTCACTGGGAGACAGGACGCCGGCAGAGATGACGTCTGGACCGCAAGCTGAACCTGCGGAGGCACTTAGCCGGTAAGAAAGTCTGTCTGACAGCTCGGATCGTGACAGCACCCCCCCCCTTTAAGGGTGGCCCCAGGACACCTTTTAGGCTTGCGGGGAAACTTGGAGTGGAACGCCCGGATGAGTCTGGGAGCATGGACATCGATGGCATTGGTCCATGATCGCTCTTCGGGGCCGTAGCCCTTCCAATCGATCAAGTACTGCAGACGACCATATCGGATGCGAGTAGGGTGACCAACTCATCCCTTTAACCCGGGACACATATTAATTACACAGGTTCTGTGGCAGTTTAACACCAGGTGAAATGGA
Source organism: Crinia signifera (assembly GCF_055691185.1). Lineage (NCBI taxonomy): Eukaryota > Metazoa > Chordata > Amphibia > Anura > Myobatrachidae > Crinia > Crinia signifera. The sequence continues at coordinate 55,412,153 of NC_139225.1, read as the reverse complement.
GTCTTGAGGTGTGGCAGTTTAAAACCAGGTGAAAGCCAGCCACAGAACCTGTGTACTTAATATGTGTCCCAGATTAAAGGGATGAGTTGGTCACCCTAGATGCGAGAGTCCAAGATCTTACTGACCTCATATTCTGTTCCACGCTGGGTGCAAACCTTAGGAGCCTTGGGGAGCTTGGAATGAAAGCGATTCAGAACCAGCGGCTTGAGCAGCGAAATGTGGAATGTAGCTGGCACTTTCAAATAGGGCGGTAACTTGAGCTTGTAAGCTACTGGATTGACGACTCGCTCAACTGGGAAAGGACCAATATATCGGGGAGCGAACTTCATCGATGGCACTCTCAATCGAAGATTCTTGGTTGACAACCAGACACGATCTCCTGGACAGAGGGCTGGCACAGCTCTACGTTTCCTGTCGGCAAATTTTTTGTACCTGCTTGAAGCCTTCAGAAGTGAAGAACGAATGAGCTTCCAGGATTTGACGAATTGCCGGATGGTCGTGTCGACCGCTGGAACAGAGGACACAGGTTGCAGAGTGAAGTCAGGAACTCGAGGATGAAACCCATAATTGGCAAGGAATGGAGTGACATTTGATGAAGAATGATATTGGTTATTATGGCAGAACTCTGCCCATGGAAGGAGTTGAGCCCAGTCATCTTGGGAAGAAGAGCTGGGACAGCTTGGAAGCTGACGGAAGACCGGTGAGGGGAACGAAGTGAGCCATCTTGGTGAACCGGTCAACAATCACCCAGATGGTGGTGAACTTGTCAGACTCTGGAAGATCAGTTACAAAGTCCATAGAGATATGCGTCCAAGGACGATGTGGCACTGACAGTGGCATCAATTGCCCAGGAGGAGACTGACGACTGGTCTTGTGCTGAGCACATTTAGCACAAGAGGAAACAAAGTCCTGTACATCCTGTTTGAGGGACGGCCACCAGTAGGACCTGGTGATAAACTCATAAGTTTTCTGAATGCCTGCATGGCCAGCGAATTTTGAAGAATGTGCCCAACAGAGCAACTTCTTTCTTAGAGCTGGCTTTACATATCTTTTCCCTGTAGGGGGCGTGAGATTTGAAACTCTCGTTGCGGAGAAGGCCACTGGATCAATAATAAAATGTTGATGTGTGGACTTAGACTCACTTTCTTGCTCCCATGAGCGGGAAAGGGCATCAGCTTTTCGGTTTTGTGTCCCTGGACAGAACGACAGCTTGAAACGGAACCTGGAAAAGAAAAGTGTCCATCTGGCTTGACGGGGATTTAAACATTGAGCAGACTTGAGATACAGAAGATTCTTATGGTCTGTAATAATTGTGATCTCATGAACAGCGCCCTCTAGAAGATATCTCCATTCTTCTAATGCCAACTTAACCCCTTCACGACATTTGACGTATATATACGTCATGGCCGGGAAGTACTTCCCGACACATGACGTATATATACGTCATGACTTTAAACTGTCACTGCGTCTCGAGACGCAGTGACAGAGGGACGATGTCTGCTGTCCCTGACAGCAGACATGTCCCTGCATGCCCAGGGGGGGCTGCGATGCCGCCCCCCCGTCGGCGATCGCTGTGATTGGCTGTTTAGTGTGAACAGCCATTCACAGCGTTTTCCTGTGTTACCAGCGAATCAGACGCTTGGTAACACAGGTGTCAATCACCGCCGGGCGTCAGGGGGCATGAGGGGGTCATCGGTGACGATGACACCTCACCCCACCCTCACCCCACCTGCCCCCAAGGCTGTGATTGGTCCGTGGGACCCACGGACCAATCACAGCCAAGGCGCGACATTTAAACTACCGGTGACTGCGCTGCAGACGCCATTCCGGTCTGGAGTAGCGTGCAGAGCGGTCACCGTGCCTATCTGCCGTGATACTGACCTGATCCTTGCTCATACTTACCTGATCCTTGCAAATACCTTACCTGATCACTTGATCACTGCTTGTAGCGTGCTGGACGCTTCCTGGATCTGACTTCCTGAGACTTCCTGCTGCTGCTGCAGTGTGATAGAGAGATAGAGAGAGAGAGAGAGAGAGAGAGAGAGAGAGAGATAGAGAGATAGTGACAGAGAGAGCTATATTTTGTGTCTGCTACCCCCCCTTTTTGGGGGTGCAGGGGTTTTTTATATATAAATAACTGTCGCTGCTGCTGCAGTGTCATAGTGATAGATAGTGAGAGATAGTGATAGATAGTGATAGATAGTGAGAGATAGAGAGATTTGTGTCTGCTACCCCCCCTTTTTGGGGGTGCAGGTTTTTTTTCTATATATATAACTGTCAGTGCTGCTGCTGCAGTGTCATAGTGATAGATAGTGATAGATAGTGAGAGATAGAGAGATAGAGAGAGATAGTGACAGAGTGATAGAGAGTGTATATTTTGAGTCTGCTACCCCCCCTTTTTGGGGGTGCAGGTTTTTTTTTATACATATAACTGTCAGTGCTGCTGCTGCAGTGTGATAGATAGTGATAGATAGTGATAGATAGTGAGAGATAGAGAGAGATAGTGACAGAGAGTGTATATTTTGTGTCTGCTACCCTTTTGTGCTGATCACTATATCTGAGGTGATCAGCAACTTTTTGGGGGCGCAGAGGTTTTTTTTTTTTATATATACCTGTCAGTTGCTGCCAGTTGCACCAAAGGTTGTGCACCTGCTGCCCCTCACTGGTAATCAGTGTCGCATCACTGATCACCTTTTTTTTTTTTTTGTGGGTGCTGTGGGGTCTTTTTTTAATTTTTTTTTTACACACACTGTGATTTTGTGGGTGTCCTGTGGCCACTGTGCGCTGATCAGTGACGTACATCACTGATCAGCTTTTTCGGCACAGGGTTGATCTATTTTTTTTTTTTTATCAAATTCCTGTTGCCTTTGAGCGCTGTTCAGTGACAGACGTTACTGACCAACATCTGTGCTCAATTTTTGGCGCAGGACCTTTTTTTTTTTTTTTTAACCCCTTCAATTTTTTTTTTTTTAACCCCTTCAATTTTTTTTTTTTTGTATAAAGTATTTTTTTTTTCTGCACTACATACACACAACACACTACATACCCCCCGGGTTGAAATAAAGTTTGTACCCTCCCCCTACACTATACACGTGTTGAAACATTTCACTACCAGTAACACAAAAATAAAAATGTCATCCCAAACATAGGCGAATCTAGGGGGTGGTCCGGGGGTGCACAGGACCACCCATTTTGTAGTTGAGGACCAGGGCTTTCCAACGAGCCCAGCCCCATGTCTCTAGCCCCCTGGGAACCAGAGATACGGCCAGGCAAAGCTGGAACGTTTTCCCTATAGGATAACATAGGAACATTCCGACCCCCACCCAGTTCAACGGCTGCCATTTCCCCTTCGGCATCACTGAAGCTGGAGGTTGATCTCAGTCGAACCCAAATCGCTGGGCCTTCAATCTGATTCCAGGCTGGATCCATATAGGTTCATTGGTTCCAGGGATATTGAGGTTAAACCGTTTTTTTTTTTTTCATTTCTTAAATGTAATTTCATGACTGTTTATGTTCTTTGAGGGCAGATTTCTCTGGAACCAAACAGCCCAGTTTCACGGGACCAAAATCATTCGAAGCCAACTCAAAAGTTCTTCAATATGATACTGGTCTCATGTAAATGGGTCAGTTGGTTCCGAAGATATAGCTGGTTGGTTAAAGGGGGGTAGGTAGAGGGGAGTGGTTGTCTCTCCTCCTCACACCAGAAAATGCAGGGACTAGGCTGGTGTATAAGGGGTCAGCCTGGGAAGGTCCCTGCATGATCCTGGGACCATATTCCCAGGTAAATCCCTGCATTTTCTGTGAAAGGGGTATTATTTCAAACAGCCGTGACCTGCAGTGCTCTGAATACAGCCGGGCAGCCCCCTGCTCTCTGCCCAGCTGTCAATGACTGTCACCCCTGCAGCTTCCGCTCCAATTCTTCTCCCCGCTTTCACCTCAGCCCGCCCCCCCCCCCCCTTAATCATGTGGTGCCGGCGCCCGGCGTGCTCCCCCGACGTCACGCACAACAACAGCATGCACAATATTTCAAATGTCCACTCGGCTAGAGGGGGGCACCAGGAGGGGAGTGGGAGCGTGCTCTCCTCTCCCCATAGAAGCAGCTGCACCGCTCTCCATCTCTCCCTGCAGCAGCAGCGAAGGCTCATATAAAAATTTACAGTAAGTGGCACATTTGGGGGCATTGCTTAAGGGACGCTACAAGTGGTGGTATGTGGGGGCATTACGCATAATGTGTAAGGGCCATTACGGTGTGCAGCATCATGTGTAAGCGGCATTATGTGTGCAGCATCATGTGTAAGGGACATTATGTGTGCAGCATCATGTGTAATGGGTACTATAGTGTGCAGCATTATGTGTAATGGGTACTATGGTGTGCGGCATCATGTGTAATGGGTACTATGGTGCCATCAAGCAAGCACCCCTAGCAATGAGCACTGAGGTAAGCAGCACTTATGTGGCAAATATGTAATGGGCATTACGGTTTGTTATATAGTATGTAATGGGCATCATGATGTGTGGCACAATGTGTAATGGGCATTATGGTGTGTGGCCTTATGCGTAATTGGCATTACGGCGTGTGGCTTTATGTGTAATGGGTATTACGGAGTTTGCTAAAATGTGTAATGAGCATTACTGTGTATGGTCTAACGTGTAATACCCCACCCCTTTTTGTGATACCACGCCTCCTTCCCATGAGGCCACGCCCCCTTTTTGCCACGCGGCTACGCCGCGCAAAGGTCCGCCTTCTGTTGTGTCTGGATCTGGGACCACCCATTACCATAATTCTAGATTCGCCTATGATCCCAAATGTCATCCCAAATGTCATCCCAGTCATCCAGAAGAATGTATTCAGTGGAGGAGGCATATGCCATGCTTGCTTCTGATTCTGACACAGCCAGTGAGGCAAGCGGGGAATTTGAAGGATTCGTCTTAAGCTCCTCTTCCTCCTCTGGTGATGAGGGACCCCCTCAAAGACGCCCCCGTAGAGCAGCTGAGACCCCCCCCCCAATAATTGATCTCGTATGGACCCCACCACCAGACAATTTTGAGCCCCAGGTTCCTGAGTTTTTGGCCATGCCAGGAATCCAATTTGATTCCACAGGTCTCAGAGAAATTGACTTTTTCAAATTATTTTTCTCTGATGATTTTATAAATTTAATGGTGGACCAAACTAATTTATATGCCCAGCAGTTTATTGCTCAAAACCCCACGTCATCATTTGCTAGGTGGACCCCTGTAGATGCAGTAGAGATGATGACGTTTTGGGGTCTGGTGTTTCATATGGGCATAGTAAAAAAGCCACAAATTAGGCAATATTGGAGTACAGATGTTCTGTACAGCACCCCATTTTACCGTATGGCCATGACTCGGACTCGTTTTGAGGCAATCCATAAATTTATACATTACACCGATAATGCACAGTGCCCACCCAGAGATGATCCCACCTTTGACAGGCTATTCAAAGTCAGGCCGGTCATTGATCATTTCAGTGCCAAATTTGCAGAGCTGTACATCCCTGATAAATGTATTAGCATCGACGAGTCCCTTATACATTTTAAAGGAAGGGTTAAATTCCGCCAGTACCTTCCCAGTAAGAGGGCAAGGTATGGCATAAAAATGTATAAGCTGTGTGAAAGCACCACAGGGTACACCCACAAGTTTAGGGTATATGAAGGGAAGGATTCAAGAATTGAACCGCCAGAATGCCCCCCCTCCCTCGTAGGTGTTAGTGGCAAAATTGTCTGGGATTTAATGCACCCCTTCCTGGATAAGGGTTATCACCTCTATGTGGATAACTTTTACACCAGCATCCCCCTGTTTAAGGCTCTTGGTTCAAGAGGTACAGCAGCTTGCGGTACTGTGCGCAAGAACCAAAGAGGCCTCCCCAAAACGCACATTGCCCAAGTAATGAGAAGGGGTGAAAGCAGGGGAATATGCACCGAAAATATGTTGTTGGTCAAATATAAGGACAAGAGGGATGTCCTTATACTGACAACAATTCATGGAGACAGTACCACCTCCATCCCTGTACGAGGTACCAGTACCCACACCTCAAAACCAAATTGTATCCTAGATTACAATAAGTACATGGGCGGAGTGGATCTTTCAGATCAGGTACTGAAGCCGTACAGTGCCCTGCGGAAAACAAATATCTGGTACAAGAAGCTGGCTGTGTATATCATCCAGATGGCACTGTATAACGCTTACGTGCTATTCCGTTCTACCGGCCAGAGGGGGACATTTATGCACTTTCAAGAGGAAGTCATAAAGGGCCTAATATTTGGGAACCAGCAGGCAGAGGGCCCCAGTACTTCTAGTACTGGCCCCCGTATTGTACCAGGGCAGCATTTTCCCAACGAAATCCCCTCCACTGCAAGAAAGGGCAGGACACAAAAAAGGTGCAAAGTTTGCTATAAAAAGGGAATAAGAAAGGAAACTATTTTCCACTGTGAAACTTGCCCCGACAAACCCGGCCTATGTATAAAGGAGTGTTTCAAAATATACCACACATCGATGGATTATTAGGTTCATCATTTCACCGTCCATCGGGGGTCTTGCTAATGCCACATAGCACCCACCATTCATTCCACCAGAATCTGAGCTGCAAAATCCAAAAATTACTCCTTCCCTTCTGAGTCCTGCCATGCACCCAACTGGTATTTTTTGTTCTCATGTGAGGCATTGCCGTACTCTGGAGAAATGGGGGCACATATTTTGGGGTGCTTTGTCTCCTTCATTCCTTGTGAAAATGAAAAATTTTGAGCCAGAAGTACATTTTTGTGTAAAAAAATTTAATTTTTAATTTTCACAGCCCAGTTGTACCAAAATTGGTGAAACCCCTGGGGGTTTGAAATGTACACTATACCCCTAGATGAATTCCCTGAGGGGTGTACTTTGCAAAATGGGGTCACTTGTGGGGGGGTTCCACTGTATTGGCAATGCAACATAGCACCCACCATTCATTCCACCAAAATCTGTGCTGCCAAATCCAAAAATCACTCCTTCCCTTCTGAGTCCTGCTATGCGCCCCACTGGTATTTTTTGGTCACATGTGAGGCATTGCCGTACTCGGGAGAAATGGGGGCACAGATTTTGGGGTGCTTTGTCTCCTTCATTCCTTGTGAAAATGAAAAATTTTGAGCCAGAAGTACATTTTTGTGTAAAAAAATTTAATTTTTCATTTTCACAGCCCAGTTGTACCAAAATTGGTGAAACCCCTGGGGGTTTGAAATGTACACTATACCCCTAGATGAATTCCCTGAGGGGTGTAGTTTGCAAAATGGGGTCACTTGTGGGGGGGTTCCACTGTATTGGCAATGCAACATAGCACCCACCATTCATTCCACCAAAATCTGTGCTGCCAAATCCAAAAATCACTCCTTCCCTTCTGAGTCCTGCTATGCGCCCCACTGGTATTTTTTGGTCACATGTGAGGCATTGCCGTACTCGGGAGAAATGGGGGCACAGATTTTGTGGTGCTTTGTCTCCTTCATTCCTTGTGAAAATGAAAAATTTTGAGCCAGAACTGCATTTTTGTGTAAAAAAATGTAATTTTTCATTTTCACTGCCCAGTTGTATCAAAATTGGTGAAACCCCTGGGGGTTTGAAATGTACACTATACCCCTAGATGAATTCCCTGAGGGGTGTACTTTGCAAAATGGGGTGACTTGTGGGGGGGTTCCACTGTATTGGTGCAACATAGCACCCACCATGTATTCCACCAAAATCTGTGCTGCAAAATCCAAAAATCACTCCTTCCCTTCTGAGTCCTGCCATGCGCCCAACTGGTATTTTTTGGTCACATGTGAGGCATTGCCGTACTCGGGAGAAATTGGGGCACAGATTTTGGGGTGCTTTGTCTCCTTCATTCCTTGTGAAAATGAAAAATTTTGAGCCAGAACTGCATTTTTGTGTAAAAAAATGTAATTTTTCATTTTCACTGCCCAGTTGTACCAAAATTGGTGAAACCCCTGGGGGTTTGAAATGTACACTATACCCCTAGATGAATTCCCTGAGGGGTGTAGTTTGCAAAATGGGGTGACTTGTGGGGGGGTTCCACTGTATTGGTGCTTTGGGAGTCTTGATAATGCAACATGGCACCCACCATTCATTCCACCAAAATCTGTGCTGCCAAATCCAAAAATCACTCCTTCCCTTCTGAGTCCTGCCATGCGCCCAACTGGTATTTTTTGGTCACATGTGAGGCATTGCCGTACTCGGGAGAAATTGGGGCACAGATTTTGGGGTGCTTTGTCTCCTTCATTCCTTGTGAAAATGAAAAATTTTGAGCCAGAACTGCATTTTTGTGTAAAAAAATGTAATTTTTCATTTTCACTGCCCAGTTGTATCAAAATTGGTGAAACCCCTGGGGGTTTGAAATGTACACTATACCCCTAGATGAATTCCCTGAGGGGTGTACTTTGCAAAATGGGGTGACTTGTGGGGGGGTTCCACTGTATTGGTGCTTTGGGAGTCTTGCTAATGCAACATGGCACCCACTATTCATTCCACCAAAATCTGTGCTGCCAAATCCAAAAATCACTCCTTCCCTTCTGAGTCCTGCCATGCGCCCAACTGGTATTTTTTGGTCACATGTGAGGCATTGCCGTACTCGGGAGAAATTGGGGCACAGATTTTGGGGTGCTTTGTCTCCTTCATTCCTTGTGAAAATGAAAAATTTTGAGCCAGAACTGCATTTTTGTGTAAAAAAATGTAATTTTTCATTTTCACTGCCCAGTTGTATCAAAATTGGTGAAACCCCTGGGGGTTTGAAATGTACACTATACCCCTAGATGAATTCCCTGATGGGTGTACTTTGCAAAATGGGGTGACTTGTGGGGGGGTTCCACTGTATTGGTGCAACATAGCACCCACCATTTATTCCACCAAAATCTGTGCTGCAAAATCCAAAAATCACTCCTTCCCTTCTGAGTCCTGCCATGCGCCCAACTGGTATTTTTTGGTCACATGTGAGGCATTGCCGTACTCGGGAGAAATTGGGGCACAGATTTTGGGGTGCTTTGTCTCCTTCATTCCTTGTGAAAATGAAAAATTTTGAGCCAGAACTGCATTTTTGTGTAAAAAAATTTAATTTTTCATTTTCACTGCCCAGTTGTACCAAAATTGGTGAAACCCCTGGGGGTTTGAAATGTACACTATACCCCTAGATGAATTCCCTGAGGGGTGTAGTTTGCAAAATGGGGTGACTTGTGGGGGGGTTCCACTGTATTGGTGCTTTGGGAGTCTTGATAATGCAACATGGCACCCACCATTCATTCCACCAAAATCTGTGCTGCCAAATCCAAAAATCACTCCTTCCCTTCTGAGTCCTGCCATGCGCCCAACTGGTATTTTTTGGTCACATGTGAGGCATTGCCGTACTCGGGAGAAATTGGGGCACAGATTTTGGGGTGCTTTGTCTCCTTCATTCCTTGTGAAAATGAAAAATTTTGAGCCAGAACTGCATTTTTGTGTAAAAAAATGTAATTTTTCATTTTCACTGCCCAGTTGTATCAAAATTGGTGAAACCCCTGGGGGTTTGAAATGTACACTATACCCCTAGATGAATTCCCTGAGGGGTGTACTTTGCAAAATGGGGTGACTTGTGGGGGGGTTCCACTGTATTGGTGCTTTGGGAGTCTTGCTAATGCAACATGGCACCCACTATTCATTCCACCAAAATCTGTGCTGCCAAATCCAAAAATCACTCCTTCCCTTCTGAGTCCTGCCATGCGCCCAACTGGTATTTTTTGGTCACATGTGAGGCATTGCCGTACTCGGGAGAAATTGGGGCACAGATTTTGGGGTGCTTTGTCTCCTTCATTCCTTGTGAAAATGAAAAATTTTGAGCCAGAACTGCATTTTTGTGTAAAAAAATGTAATTTTTCATTTTCACTGCCCAGTTGTATCAAAATTGGTGAAACCCCTGGGGGTTTGAAATGTACACTATACGCCTAGATGAATTCCCTGATGGGTGTACTTTGCAAAATGGGGTGACTTGTGGGGGGGTTCCACTGTATTGGTGCAACATAGCACCCACCATTTATTCCACCAAAATCTGTGCTGCAAAATCCAAAAATCACTCCTTCCCTTCTGAGTCCTGCCATGCGCCCAACTGGTATTTTTTGGTCACATGTGAGGCATTGCCGTACTCGGGAGAAATTGGGGCACAGATTTTGGGGTGCTTTGTCTCCTTCATTCCTTGTGAAAATGAAAAATTTTGAGCCAGAACTGCATTTTTGTGTAAAAAAATGTAATTTTTCATTTTCACTGCCCAGTTGTATCAAAATTGGTGAAACCCCTGGGGGTTTGAAATGTACACTATACCCCTAGATGAATTCCCTGAGGGGTGTACTTTGCAAAATGGGGTGACTTGTGGGGGGGTTCCACTGTATTGGTGCTTTGGGAGTCTTGCTAATGCAACATGGCACCCACTATTCATTCCACCAAAATCTGTGCTGCCAAATCCAAAAATCACTCCTTCCCTTCTGAGTCCTGCCATGCGCCCAACTGGTATTTTTTGGTCACATGTGAGGCATTGCCGTACTCGGGAGAAATTGGGGCACAGATTTTGGGGTGCTTTGTCTCCTTCATTCCTTGTGAAAATGAAAAATTTTGAGCCAGAACTGCATTTTTGTGTAAAAAATGTAATTTTTCATTTTCACTGCCCAGTTGTATCAAAATTGGTGAAACCCCTGGGGGTTTGAAATGTACACTATACCCCTAGATGAATTCCCTGAGGGGTGTACTTTGCAAAATGGGGTGACTTGTGGGGGGGTTCCACTGTATTGGTGCAACATAGCACCCACCATTTATTCCACCAAAATCTGTGCTGCAAAATCCAAAAATCACTCCTTCCCTTCTGAGTCCTGCCATGCGCCCAACTGGTATTTTTTGGTCACATGTGAGGCATTGCCGTACTCGGGAGAAATTGGGGCACAGATTTTGGGGTGCTTTGTCTCCTTCATTCCTTGTGAAAATGAAAAATTTTGAGCCAGAACTGCATTTTTGTGTAAAAAAATGTAATTTTTCATTTTCACTGCCCAGTTGTATCAAAATTGGTGAAACCCCTGGGGGTTTGAAATGTACACTATACCCCTAGATGAATTCCCTGAGGGGTGTACTTTGCAAAATGGGGTGACTTGTGGGGGGATTCCACTGTATTGGTGCTTTGGGAGTCTTGCTAATGCAACATGGCACCCACCATTCATTCCACCAAAATCTGTGCTGCCAAATCCAAAAATCACTCCTTCCCTTCTGAGTCCTGCCATGCGCCCAACTGGTATTTTTTGGTCACATGTGAGGCATTGCCGTACTCGGGAGAAATTGGGGCACAGATTTTGGGGTGCTTTGTCTCCTTCATTCCTTGTGAAAATGAAAAATTTTGAGCCAGAACTGCATGTTTGTGTAAAAAAATGTAATTTTCCATTTTCACATCCCAGTTGTACCAAAATTGGTGAAACCCCTGGGGGTTTGAAATGTACACTATACCCCTAGATGAATTCCCTGAGGGGTGTAGATTGCAAAATGGGGTGACTTGTGGGGGAGGTTCCTAACTTTTAGCACTTATGGTGCCTAGAAACCTACATGGTGCCTAAAAAAAAAATCTCATAAAAAGGAGGCTCCAAAATCAAGTAGGTGCTCCTTCTATTATGAAGCCTGTGGTTTGGTCAACGTGCACACTAGGGCCACATATAGGATATTTTTGAAAACAAAAGAATTGGGGGAATCAATTTTTAGTCACATTTCTCTAGTTAAATCTACTGTATTCGTTAGAAAAATGTATTAAAATTGAAACTCTGCAAAAAAAAAGAAATTTTGAAATTTCACCTACACTTTGTTTTAATTCCTGTGAAACACCTAAAGGGTTAACAAACTTCCAAACTGCTGTTTTGAATACTGTGAGGGGTGCAGTTTTTGAAATGGCATCATTTATGGGGGTGTCTCACATACAAGTCCCTCAAAGTCACATCAGAACTGAACTGGTCCCTAAAAAAATCAGTGTTTGAAATTTTCTTGAAAATTTGAGAATTTGCTAGTCATATTTGAAGCCTCCTAGTGTCCAAAAAAATGAAAAGGAAGTTGAAATAATGATTGCTACATAAAGTAGACATATGGTCTTTGTTAGTTATTAACTATTTTGAGTGGTATGATTATTTGTCTCACAAGCAGAAAATGTGACATTTTGCATATTGCTAAATTTTCCATTTTTTCACGATATTTTGGTATTTTTCACAAAAAAACACAGACTGTATCGACCAAAATTTACCACTAACTTGAAGTACAATGTGTCACGAAAAAACAATCTCAAAATCACTGGGATAAGTAAAAGCAAAAAAAAGTTATCCCCACTTAAGTGAGACATGTCAGATTTGAAAAAAAGGGCTCTGTCATGAAGGCACAAACTGGCTCTGTCATGAAGGGGTTAATGGCGAGGAGCTCTTGGTCACCGATGGCATAGTTATGATCTGCAGGCAGGAACTTACGGGAGTAGAACCCACAGGGATGAAGACGACCATCGGGCGCTTTCTGCGAGAGGACTGCCCCAACACCCACGGAGGAGGCATCAACCTCGAGAATAAAGGGCAAGGTGGTATCAGGTTGTCTTAAAACAGGAGCGGAAGTGAACCTCTGTTTCAACAGATGGAAGGCTTCGATGGCTTCTGCCGGCCACTTCGCTAGATTAGACCCCTTTTTCGTTAAGGCAGTGATGGGAGCCACAATAGACGAGAAATGACGAATGAATTTTCTGTAATAATTGGCAAAACCCAGGAAACGTTGAATACCTTTCAGCGAAGAGGGAATTGGCCAATCTTGGATGGCCTGCAGTTTTCCTGGATCCATTTGAAGACCAGAACCGGAGACAATGTACCCTAGGAAGGGTATAGACTTCACCTCGAAGACACACTTCTCCAGTTTACAGTAGAGATGATTAGCTCGCAGCCGGGACAGAACCTCTTTGACCCAATAACGATGTTCTGTGATGTTATTGGCGTAGATTAAAATGTCATCGAGATATACAACTACATGACGGTACAGAATGTCCCGAAAAATCTCATTGACATAGTGCTGGAACACGGCTGGGGCATTGCTGAGCCCAAAGGGCATGACGAGGTACTCATAGTGGCAGTCTCTGGTATTAAACGCCGTCTTCCACTCGTCGCCCTCTCGTATGCGGATGAGATTGTATGCACCCCTCAGATCGAGTTTCGTAAAGATGGTTGCACCGCTGACACGGTCAAACAGCTCGGTGATGAGGGGCAACGGATATCGGTTCTTTACTGTAATGTCATTGAGGCCGCGATAATCAATGCAGGGACGTAGGCCTCCATCCTTCTTCTTGACGAAGAAGAATCCTGCGCCAGCAGGAGAAGTCGAAGGACGGATGAATCCCTTTGCCAGATTTTCCTTGATGTAATTGGTCATGGCTTGAGTCTCTGGAAGAGAGAGAGGATAGGTTCTACCTCTGGGTGGTTCTTTGCCTGGGATAAGTTCGATAGGGCAATACCACGGTCTGTGAGGAGGTAGGACATCAGCGCCAGACTTACTGAATATATCTGAGTACTCTTGGTAGGGAAGAGGCGGAAGGTCTGCTGCATCGGCTGAAGAATGACGAACTGGGAGTACCTTTTGGAGACAGGTACCGGAGCAGGAAGGATCCCAGGAAAGGATTTCCGATGTCTTCCAATCAAGACGAGGATTGTGAAGACGGAGCCAGGGTAAACCCAGAACCAGAGCATGAGTGGCTCGGGGTAAAACCAGGAAGGACAAAAGTTCAGTGTGCAGGACTCCCACTTTTACTGTAAGTGGCAAAGTTCTGCGGGAGACTGTCACATCAGGAATCCTACTGCCATCCACAGCAGTAAGGAAGACAGTCTTGGAAAGACTTTCAGTGGGTAACCCCCACTTGCGGACCAGTTCTGTAGTAACGAAGTTGCCAGTGGCACCGGAATCAAGAAGTGCGGAGACAGTCTTGAAATGCTGACCAACTTGTAGGGAAACTGGAAGGACACAATCAGTTGCTAATGGAGAGGACTTAATTGCTCCTAGCCTACCCTCTCCTTGACGGGCTAGGAGGAGGAGTTCTCCTTGACGCTTTGGGCATGCAGAAATTTGATGTGCAGGATCGGCACAATACAGGCAGAGCTGTGCCAACCGTAGACGTCGACGTTCTCCTGGAGACAAACGGAAACGGTTTATCTCCATCGGTTCTTCTTTGGAATGGACCGCAGGAGCAGTGGGTAAAGAAGGCGGAGGAGTTGGCACTTTAATTGGAGCGCTCTTTTGACGTTCTACAGCCCTTTCTCGGAAGCGTAGGTCTACTTTGATACACAATGAAATAAGGTCATTTAGACCTGAGGGTAAGTCTCTGGTAGCGAGTTCATCCTTAATATGATCAGATAGGCCCTGCCAGAAAGCTGCGTATAAGGCCCCATCACACCAGGAGAGTTCAGACGCCAGAATCTGGAACTGGACCAGATATTGCCCGACGGAGCGGGATCCCTGTCTGAGACGGAGGAGTTCAGTGGAGGCAGATGCTGATCGCCCAGGCTCATCGAAGATACGCCGGAATGTTGACACGAAGTCCTTGTAGTTGGACAGGATGGCATCAGATCTTTCCCATAAGGGAGACGCCCATTCTAAAGCTGCTCCACACAGGAGGGAGATGATGTAGGCGATCTTGACCCTTTCAGTAGGGAAGTTGCTGGGTTGCAGCTCAAAGTGAATCTCACACTGATTGAGAAAACCTCGGCAGGTCTTGGGGTTCCCATCATACTTGGTGGGGACAGAGAGATGAAGGCGAGGTGCAGCAGCCATTACAGGAGGATGAACGGGACTTGGAAGTTCTCTGACAGGCTCAGGGTCACTGAGAGTGGTCTGTAGCTTATCCAGCCGGGAAGACAGATCTTGCAAATAATGAATCACTTGGCTCTGCGCAGCCTCTTGCTGATCCAAGCAAACAGCCAGTTGCTGTACAGGGCTGGGTGGAGAAGCTTGGTTTGCGGCTGGATCCATTTGGCTAGTGCTTACTGTCACACCAGGGGGGCTCAGTCGACGAGACTGAGACCTCTGGTGGGGACCTGGACCGGTGAGGTTGGAGAGGACCCTTGCGCATGGAGTGCGCGACAGTGCACCCAGAGCCAATAAGCAGTCAGAGGTAAAATACAACCGGAGTTTATTTGCAGATGGTTGTAATGTAAACAGACAGTAAAGTATGCAGGAGAAATAACAGAGTTCATGCAGATTGCAATACTTTACAGATGTGATGAGATGTGGGATCGATGGTGGAACATCGGATGTGAAGACTGTGGGTCCGGAATGACGGACGGAAGACTTGAGCTTGCCTGTGGGTCCGGAATGACGGACGGAAGCTTGGCTTGGAGATCCGGAATATCGGACTATCGATGATGATGTGGGAACATCGGATTCGGTATCGGATATGAAAGAAGACTGTGGGTCCGGAATGACGGACGGGAGATGACTGTGGGTCCGGAATGACGGACGGAAGCAGGCGATCCGGAATATCGGACTAGCGATGAAACATCGATGGTGGATGATGCTGGAGCATCGGAAGGACCAGAGTCCCGGAGCTAGGCTTGGTCGCTGGGCATGATCACAGGCGGTGGAATAACCTGGACTTCACAGGAGATGGTACAACCTGGAACACACTGCAGCATGGAAGACAACACCAGCAGAGAAATACACTTGCACGGAGACAAGGACAGCTGACCATACACTGGAGACAACTGAAGCACTAGCAATGGTTCTGAGAGCTCCCAGCATACTTATCCCCACTGGGTGGCCAGGATTGGCCGAGGAAGTATGACAGGGAGATCAGAACCAACAGGATTGGACAGCACAGACATGTGACTGGGAAGAACATGGCAGCCCCCATGTCTGCTATGGCGGGAAAGTGTGTTTGTGCACACCATGCTGGATACTGGGAGCAATGGCGGCGGACAGGTGGATTGCCGTGCACTGGGGACTGTCACTGGGAGACAGGACGCCGGCAGAGATGACGTCTGGACCGCAAGCTGAACCTGCGGAGGCACTTAGCCGGTAAGAAAGTCTGTCTGACAGCTCGGATCGTGACAGTTTGGAGTGATATATCGCTTTGTTAATCTGTTCTAAGAGCTGTGCCTCACATTTGTTCACGGCCTCCAGCACTTGCTGGAGAGTTACATCTGGGGGCTGCGGTGTTTTGCTCTCTTTAACAGGCGTTGTGTGTGGTGTGTTTGTCTGTGAGCTATCCCCTGCTTGTTGGCGAGCATATTTCTCGAGGCGGGCTGCCGCGATTTTTTCTGCTTTCCTCATCCTCAGATTATTTTTTTTAACTCTCTTTGGGAGGGGCACTCTTGCTGGATTTTACCCCCAGACCACCTTCCCTATGGTGCACCACAGATTTCTATATTTCCTTGTTATGGGCAATAAACCAGTGGCACTTTCGCTCACCCCTATATAAGGGCACTCTCTTTTAACAGTCCAGTGTGTATTGAGCTCCCTTTACCAGGTCTCCCCTCCTGTAATGGGGGATTTTACAGTTTTTTAACCCTTAACTGGGCTATAATAGGGGGACACAGCAGTGGCGTCACTAGGCAGGTGCGGGGGGTGCGGGCCGCACCGGGTGTCACCAGTCTCTGGGGTGACACCCAAGTGCAGAGCTCTCTCTACATTTAAATTAAAAAAAGTTTAAAACTGACAGGAGGATTGCGGCCCCTCAGGGGCTCAGAGTCTGTCCGCATACACAGAGACCCTGCGCCCCTCCAAAGATGGCCACCGCCTTATTGGGGCAGATGCTAGAGGTGCTCCTGCACCTCTAGCGTCTGAAGGAGAGCACAGGGCACCCAGCGCTTCCCGGAAGCGCGCACCGCTAGGAATGAGCAGGTGCACTCCCTGGCTGTGAGCCCGCAGGCCAGCGCTGTCGAAGTCTGCGGGGAGCTGCTGCAGAGATAGGACAGCTGTGCTGTGCAGAGACTGCCGGCTGCCGCACCCTGCGCCTGTCACACTCTGTGACCAGTAGCGGTGCCATCAGGGCCCTTCCTTCTCCTCACTCGTCCTGTCAATGAAAGACAAGCAGCAGCATTGCCCTCCTCCTCACTCTATTCCCTCCCTCGTGTACAGTAAGTGAAGACACTGCACGCAATCTACAGCGCCCCCCCCTCCCCTCTCAACTGCCTTCCCCTCCCCTCTCAACTGCCTTCCCCTCCTCCCCCTCCCCTCTCAACTGCCCTCCTCCCCCTCCCCTCTCAACTGCCCTCCTCCCCTCTCAACTGCATTCCTCCCCCTCCCCTCTCAACTGCCCTCCTCCCCTCTCCTCTGCCCTCCTCCCCTCTCCTCTCAACTGCCCTCCTCCCCTCTCAACTCCTCTACCCCCCCCCCTCCCCCTCCTTCCCTCGTAACAGAAGCACAGCAGGCATGGGCAGGGGAGCAGCTGCAGCACTACAGCCAACCACACCAGCATAGTACAGGTATGTGATGTTTGCTAGGGTTGACATATGGAGTAAAGAGAGGGGAGTGACATGTTCATGTAATGTGCAGGGAGGGGATGTAGGGTAGTGTGCGCAGGGTAGCTTCAGTAGTATAGTGTGGGGTGCAGGGTATCGGCGGCAGTGTCGCATGTGCAGGGATGGGGGTGCAAACTCTTTATTTTTAAAATATCTATGGGGCATGGGGGCCAAACTGTCTAGATTAGCATCCCTGCTCGTGTTATCAAATGTCATTTTTTGCAGGGGGGAGCAAAATGCATAGTTACGCCATTGCCACCTGGACAAAGTGCATGTAACTCTCCCTGAGCAACAAGCAACAAACTTTCCCTAGGCAATGAGCATGTAACCTCCCCCGGTCAATGAGAATGCATATACCCCTGGCTAAAGTGCAAATAATTCCCCTGGGCAACGAGCATGTAACTCCTCCTGGACAATGAGCAAGTAACCCCCCCCCCATGGCAAGGAGCATGAAAACTCTGGGATATTTTGGCACTGTGGCACTGTGGGCCGGGGGGCATATATGGCCCTGGGGTATATGTCTGGCACTGTGGGGGCATATCTGGCACTGTGGGGGCATACAGTATCAGTGTCTGGCACTATGGAGGCATATGTGAGTGTAATGGGCATCATGGTGTGGGGTGTAATGGGCAGCATTATGGTATGGGGAGTATTGTGTAAATAATTACCATCACAGTGCGGGGTGTAATGGGCATCACGGTGTGCGGCGTATTGTGTAATTGGCATCAGGGTGTGTGGCGTAATGGGCATCATGGTGTGCAGTGTAATTGGCATCATGGTGTAATGGACATCACAGTGTGTGGCATAATGTGTAATTGGCATTACGGATAAACAGTATTTAATGATTTAAGTAGCCTGTAAAATTGCAGGGAAGAACTAAGCTGGACTGATTAATCAATTAATCTATACAGCACTGCTATAATACTGGAAGATTAGAATAGGTGCGCTGACACAATCTGCAGGTACACAATACAATCACGGTACAGGCCACACCCCCTTCTGATAGGCCACACCCTAATTTTTCAGCGTGCACAAGCATCCTATCTCCGGCTTATGGAAAGTTGGGGGGGTGACACCATGAGTTACTACACCGGGTGACACCAACCCTAGTGACACCACTGGGACACAGTAAGACACACACACAAAAAAAAAAAAGGAAAGTATCTTTTCCACTCTTTACCTTCTCCAGTCGACCCACATATAGGTATTCAACCAGGGGTGCTTGCTTTCTGGAGGCTTGCCAGCAGGAGTTCTTTAGCAGCCTGTAGCCTGCTGCACCTTATGCTGCACCTTATGCTGCACCTTATGCCAGCGACCCTTTTGGACAGGGGGGTGAAGAAGTATCCTCCATTTTGCCAGGCGATCAACAAAAAAAGTCCAAAGAGTGTCAATTATGGTTGCACAGCCCGGCGTTGCGCCTCTCATTCGCGCCCGGGCTTGCCAAATAGCTGGGGTGGGACTGTGACTGTGTCTATTCCCCGCCGCGTCTCTCACCCGCACCGGGGATTTGCAGGGGTCTGGTGATGGAGGGGGGGTGCTCTTATCCGGCACCAGCCTGCCAGCTGGAAGCCTCTTCGCAGCCCGGCGTCTCTCACCCATGACACGCTGCCCGACACTGCGTCACTCACCCGGGCCGGGCGCAGCTGGAAGCAGGAAAGGAGGGGGTGAACCGGCTCCTGTTGCTCCGTCCCCGACACGCTGCCCGACACCGCGTCACTCACCCGCGGCCGGGCGCAGCAGGAAGCAGGAAAGGCGGGGGTGAGCTGCACCTCACTTGCTGCACAGACCTTCCGGTAGCCTGAACCCGGCGTCCACCTTCTCCGCGCCGCTCGCCTCCCCCAGCAACAGACACACTCTCTCCCACCTTCGCTCCGTCACGGTAAGCTGGGATTGACTGGAGGGGTCCGGGGATAGAAGGGTAGAGACCCCGGCTAAAACGCTCTCAAGCGGGGGGAGCTCATCCGCTTATTTCGGGAGGACTCCATAAGCGGCTGCAGGCATGGGAGAGCACGAACTCACACCCTTACTCACGTCCTGCCGTGGCCACGCCTCCTCGTTGTTCTATCTATTTGCTCGGTTATAGAGGAGGCATGGACATTCGTGTATGTCCTTGTGCATATACTCACTTTACTATATTTTCACATTTTTCATATATATAGAGAGAAAACGAAGTGTATCGGAAAGGTATCCCGACTCTTCCACTATGATGGATTTCCATAAATATTCAAGCAATCCTGCTTCATCTATTTTAACAATAGTTATTATTCAGTCTATTATTTCCATTGTAGACAGTCGCACAACCTATCTACACTATAATAACATTGTATCTACCCTAGAGTAACATAGTTGCCTTATATTCAGGGATATAGTGGACTAGCTACAATGGTCACAAATATGGAGACCTAATTGACTGGTATTAAACCAGTTTTACGTCTCTTTAGGGGGAGAGAGGAGAAATATTCTAGGAGTTTGTTTGGTATTAGACGCTTAAAGCGAAATCATGTGTATATACACACACATATGCTATAATACATTCCCAAATCTCCACGAGGGAGGGTTGGGAGATATTAAAGGGGTTTATTTTAGCAAAGAGAACAGAGAGAATTGCATACCTCCCAACTTCTGTCCGGATGAAATAGGGACACTCGCGCGGCTTCCCGAAAAGGGGGCGGGGTGTATGCAAATGAGGATGCAGCTTATGCTAATTAGCTGTGACCTCATTTTCATACGAGAATAGCATGCGCACAGCGTCTATTCTACTAGATTGGGGGTCTCCCAACTGCCACCCCCCGCAGCGGGACAATGCCTGCCGCGGGTGGGACAGCGGGACAGGACCCGAAAATCGGGACTGTCCCGCTGTAATCGTGACAGTTGGGAGGTATGGAATTGTTAAGTTTATATGGGACTATTATGTCTCAGAAGGTAGTCATAAAAGAGAAGGGTCTTAGATGAATTCCAGATCAAAATTTTCATTTAGACCTTGTGGTTTTAGGGATTGCAGCCCAGTCCCAGCAAAGATAAAAGACCAGGTCAACCACCTGCTCACTGACCCTACAGGTGGTCGGCACCCTGCACAGGTAATGGTATCTACTATTTTAAAATTTTCTTTGCTGCTGCTTACCAGGTCATACACAGCAGCGATGATTCAATGTATAGTATACAGGGCATGATCTGGTCTTAATACTGTAATTTAGTGCTGCAGCAAACAAGAGTGCAGAGTAGCACTTTATACAGTGATTGAGGGCCCCATTTGTCATGAGATGTGGTCGGCATACTGGTGGTCAGAAAGCCGGTGTTCACTATACCGACGCAGGAATCCCAAATGCTATTAGAAGACCAGCGCCAAAACCTCGAAATGGATCAGGATGCCAACGCCGGAATCCTAACAGCTGGCATCCTGATCAGCGAATATATGGGGAGCCGTAGCGGGCGGCCAGGGAAGGAGGGTGAAGACCAGCACCACAACCTCGAAATGGATCAGGATGCCAACGCCAGAATCCTAACAGCTGGCATCCTGATCAGTGAATATATGGGGAGCAGTAGCGGCCAGGGAAGGGGGGTTCGATTTAGAAGTTTAGGCTGCAGGGAGAGGGGAGGTTAGGTGTAGGCAGGGCCGGACTGGGATCAGAAATCGGCCCTGGCATTTTGAGCACACAGGCCCACCTGCAGCAGGTGGGACAATTTGTGCGGCAAAGCCGCGCAGCAAAAAGGGGACATGGTCTCATTGAAAGGAGGCATGGCATCAGAAAAAGGAGGCATTACACATTATGGAACACACTGTAATGCCGATTAGAGAATATGACACAATCTGGACCCCATAGGCTGCTCCCCCTGTATAATAACAGGACACAACAGGCTGCTCCGCCTCTATAGTATCAGGACACAACAGGCTTCTCCCCCTGTATTATAATAATAACTGGACCCCACAGGCTGATCCCCTGTATAATAGTATTAACAGGACACCACAGGCTGCTCCCCCTGTATAATAGTAATAACAGGACACCACAGGCTGCTCCCCCTGTATAATAGTAATAACAGGACGCCACTGGCTTCTCCCCTGGACTAATAAAGCCAGATTCCATGGAACAAAAATATCTTTAGCAACAGTTATCTGTGCATCATTTCTCATCCTGAAACTCAGGATGAGAAATGATGTACAGATAACTGTTGCTAAAGATATTTTTGGACCTGACTTAAAGCAGATATTAAAAAGTGGCAAAAGCCTGACTTTGTCAGGCTGACAGGACTCACATCACATGCTGTGCACAGGGAGGTCCTGCTCCAGCCAGGCTACTCCGCTTGTTGGGGACGGGTAAGCTGCCTCCACCTCGCACTCTCTGCTCGGCTGCAGCAGCTGCCCCGGATGCGCAGTGTGATCATGCGCGGTGTAGGAAGAGGGAGGGGGAGGTTGGCGCTGAGTGCGCTCTGCGTGGGGCATGGACTGCAAGGGCGGAAGTGTCCTTACACTTAAGGCTTACAGTGTAAGGCTCACAGTATAGCGACCGCGGATATGATGGCCACTCACACAGGACACATTTGGCCCACCTGGCCATCGGCCCTTCTGGCATTTGTAGGCACTAGTAGGGGGGAGTTAGTTTTAGTCTACAGCACTGAATTACAGTATTAAGAGCAGGCCATGCAAGTGGTCTCTGTTATGTAGCCTATGGGCTATTTCACACGCTCCGACTCCTGCCGGGTGGCGAATCCCCGCATTGCTAAGAAGCCGTGCCGCACTGAGAAGTTTACAAGGTAGGGGATGGCCACAGCCCGGCAGCCGTCCTTTCCAGTGGTGGGATCTGGCTGCAACTGGGTGGCCGTCCCGTGTGAATGGACACAATCGTGGTTTTAGGAGCCGGAGCGTGTGAAATAGCCCTATGGACTACAAAACATATCATTTACCAGGAGAGAGATCCTCTGGATCCTTCCCCAGTAACAGTCACTCTCCCTTGGGCTGTCAGTCATGCGCTTTAGGGCCCTTATTCAGATCTGATTGCAGTACAAATTTGTTCTCAAAATGGGCAAAACCATGTGCAGTGCAGGTGGGGCAGATGTAACATGTATAGAGAGAGTTAAATTTGTTTGAGTTATTTTGTTTCTGTGCAGGGTAAATACTGGCTGCATTATTTTTACACTGCAATTTAGATTTCAGTTTCAAGACACCCCAACCAAATTTCTCTCTCTCTCTCTGCACATGTTACATCTGCCCCACCTACTGCAGGTGCACATGGTTTTGCCCATTTTGAGAACAGATTTCTACAGCGATCAGATCTGAATAAAAGCAATGCATACCTCCCAACTTTTGATCTGAAGAAATAGGGACACCCGAAAAGGGGGCGGGACGTATGCAAATGAGGGCACGGCTTATGCTAATTAGCCGCAACCTCATTTTCATACGAGAATAGACGCTGTGCGCATGCGCACAGCGTCTATTCTACTAGATTGGGGGGTCTCCACCTGCCACCCCCCGCAGCGGGACAATGCCTGCCGCGGGTGGGACAGCGGGACAGGACCTGAAAATCGGGACTGTCCCTCTAAAATCGTGACAGTTGGGAGGTATGCAATGGTCCATATCATAAAATAATCTGATTACATTACTTTAGGGTTGTCGTGTTTAAGAATCTCCTCTCCGCCGGGAGAAGCTCGGAGAGGAGACTTTCAGCAGCAGTACTGGGGGCAGGGCTTTATAAAAAACTGTGATTGAAAAACTTACAACTGGAAACAACAAAGCATGTTGTCAGAACACATTGCAATCAGTACATTGTGGCAATAAACTATGATTAGCCTATTGTATTGGAATAGAAAATAAAATGTGAATGTAAATAAAAAAAAAGACCAGATAGCGCCCGCGGGTTTCGAACCCATAGGATTGTAGATGCAATTATCTGTGGTTCAAGAAGTAACCGCTGAGCTATGGGCTGGTCCATCAGTTCTCTGACTATGTGATCATATGTTACTAACACAGCCTGCAGTGTCACCGCCTACCACACGTAAAAGCTAGAACCCCTTCTGTTTTTTTTTTTACTTTTCCCATCATGCACTAGGTACAATACAGCCGAAATAAAAGGAAACAACTTACCCCTACGTAAATTACAAATAAAATAAAAAAAAACACTGAGGGCATGTAACTACTTCCGCCCTCACCAACGTCACATATCCTTCAAAAAACAGAAGTGGATCTATTCTAAACACAATCCAATAGGAGGGGCTCACGGCGCTCAGTGATGGCGCTGGCTAATCACAGCACAGAACAGGTTAAAAGCAAGCGGTAGCCCCTCCTCCCTGCGCTGCTTGCTGGGAAGCGGTTTGAAAATCCGCGGCGGGGTCGGGTCCGGACCCCAACGTATCAAGCAATCTACCGTGCCCGCATGCGGTCACGCTCAGCATGGAGTCGGATTCAGCGGAGAGACCGCAGCGTGACGCTAGTGTTCTGTCCCGGACGCAGGAGGATCCGGAGCTGGCAGAGAAATATGAGAGGTCGGTGAGAATGTGGCATCATGAGTGCTTGTCCGTGTATGTGTGCTGGTCCAGGTGTGTATGTGTATGCGCCACTTACTTAGCTGTATGTTTTCTTTGTTCCGACTAATTGCCCACAGACTCGTCACCGGCCTGTGCTCCTCTTTCTGTGTGTGATGAGCTGCTGGTGCTGCACATTGCCTGGTATTGAGGCCATTTGAACCACTTTAGGCCATGGTGATCATATCAATTACCTAGTTCACCAGTTAACAGATAAGAAAGGTGTTTCACCACAGTTGATACATTACCAGGCAAGCCCAGGAATACAGCATTTTATGGGACTATGTAAATACCGGACCCGCACTAAACTCCGGACCGCCGGACAGGACAACAAAATCTGCAGTCCGGAGCTTGTAGGGTCCGATCCGAGGGGGGGGGGTGTCCTGTTCGGGGAGTGTCTTGTCCGGGGGGTCCCTGTTATAGCTATCACCAGGGACATGGTGGAGGGGAGATTACAGCCTCCCCGTGTGGTCCGGACCGTCTGGTTTTTGCTACATGTCCGGACCATACAGGGAGGCCCTCCTCCTCTACTTGGTGACAGGTGTCACAGGCAGCCCCCCGGACAGCACACCCCCCGGACCGGAGGCTACAAGCTCCAAAATGCAGAGTTTGATGTCTGGTCCGGGGGTTTTGTCCTACAAGCCCCAGCATGGCTTTTACTAAAATAGCCAAGCAGCTAGTGCTAAAGAGCCCCCCAAAAAATCTGTAGGTATGTGAAAGAGCCATACTGGTAGCCCCTCATGTGTCCAGCACCATAAATACATCTATGGTTTGGGGTCGAACTCTGGGAGTTCCCAACCCGCCACTGTTGGCAGCCCCCTCTCCCCATTCAGGCAGCAGACAGTCCTCTGGTGACCATGTTCTCCTCGTGGCTTTAACTCGACTTCACTAAGGGCTGGATTATGAAAGAATTTTTTTTTGTGAATTGTACTGCATTTTCTAATGCACTAAAGCCCTCTCCGACAGGTCTCCACTGTGGAGGGCAACGCCAGCTGTAATTAGCATTACTCCATAAAAGCTAAAGGGAAGCTCTTATCAGCAGAGCTGCCCTTTGTTTTGGTTGTCACATATGTGATGCGCATTATTGCAAAAGGCAGCAGGATATGCTACCAGTCCTTAGTACATCCCCGGTGTATTATCACAGCGCCCACTACGTCATTTGCGTAGTGGGCTATTCAGGGTAGTGAAATTGCATTGCATGCCATTATTGTATGGCATGAGATGTGATGCGATTTTCCTATGTAATATATTCACTGCTGTCAGGGGTCCGATAAAAAAAAAAAATAGCATCACATGCCATTATTGTATGGCATGCGATCAGATATCGGTTCCGATTGCACATATAATAATGGCATTTAATGTGCTATACAATTAAATGACATATCATGTCATTTAGGGCATGCTGGGTTGTGTATTCTCGCACAACCTGGTTTGTCCTTGGCAATGACAAAATCTGCAGTCCGGATCTTGTAGGGTCCGGTCCGGGGGGGGGTGTCCTGTCCGGGGAGTGTCTTGTCCGGGGGGTCCCTGTTATAGCTATCACCAGGGACATGGTGGAGGGGAGATTACAGCCTCCCCGTGTGGTCTGGACCATCCGGTTTTTGCTACATGTCCGGACCATACAGGGAGGCTTTATTCTACCCCCTCCTCCCGAACAGGACAGCCCCCGGACCAGAGGCTACAAGCTTTAAAATGCAGAGTTTGATGTGCGGTCCGGGGGTTTTATCCTGGTCCGGTTTTCACCCATACCCGCATTTTCTCCCTCATGGAGAGGGTCAGGTAGGCAAGTACAGTATGTTCTGTATCCTTTACCCTTTTGCATATGTTCCTGCAGTATTCTGCTCCGAATGCATTAAGTGAAACCCACCAGTACCAGTCAATGGTAGGTTGCCATGGAACTACAAGCCCCAGCATGGCTTTTACTAAAATAGCCAAGCAGCTAGTGCTAAAGAGCCCCCCAAAAAATCTGTAGGTATGTGAAAGCCATACTGGTAGCCCCTCATGTGTCCAGCACCATAAATACATCTATGGTTTGGGGTCGAACTCTGGGAGTTCCCAACCCGCCACTGTTGGCAGCCCCCTCTCCCCATTCAGGCAGCAGACAGTCCTCTGGTGACCATGTTCTCCTCGTGGCTTTAACTCGACTTCACTAAGGGCTGGATTATGAAAGAATTTTTTTTTGTGAATTGTACTGCATTTTCTAATGCACTAAAGCCCTCTCCGACAGGTCTCCACTGTGGAGGGCAATGCCAGCTGTAATTAGCATTACTCCATAAAAGCTTATGGGCTTCTATCAACAGCATTGTCACTGATCCAACACTGCATGCTCTATGACTGCTGGTTTCACTCTGCACTTTCATAGACCCAGAAGTCTATTGATGCACAGCCATCCTAAAGGGAAGCTCTTATCAGCAGAGCTGCCCTTTGTTTTGGTTGTCACATATGTGATGCGCATTATTGCAAAAGGCAGCAGGATATGCTACCAGTCCTTAGTACATCCCCGGTGTATTATCACAGCGCCCACTACGTCATTTGCGTAGTGGGCTATTCAGGGTAGTGAAATTGCATCGCATGCCATTATTGTATGGCATGAGATGTGATGCGATTTTCCTATGTAATATATTCACTGCTGTCAGGGGTCCGATAAAAAAAAATAGCATCACATGCCATTATTGTATGGCATGCGATCAGATATCGGTTCTGATTGCACATATAATAATGGCATTTAATGTGCTATACAGCACATTAATTGTATATTCTCGCACAACCTGGTTTGTCCTTGGCAATGACTACCACTTTCAAAATATAGCCATTCTCAGACTGAATTAGTGGCCTCTGGCAACTCTGAACGTGTTCTATTTACCTCCAGCTATAGATGGGTGTATGCATTTTCTGTGGGTGCATTTTCTAACAGCAGTGCTCTACATCTATACCAGGCATGTCCAAACTGTGGAACTACACATCCCAGCATGCCTTGCCATAGTTTTAGCATTCCCCAATATCAAACGGTGGTAAGGCATGATGGGACTTGTATTTTCACAACTGCTGGGGGCCATAGTTTGGCCATGCCTGATCTACACTATACTGACAAATCTGGTCTTCACAACATGTAGTCCTAAATATTTTGTCTTCTGCAGATATATTCAAAAAGCCAAGCAGGAAGCAAAGAATGGAAACCTCTTGCAGTCCATAGAATATTTTCAAAAAGCAGATGCCATACACCCAAGTGAAAAGTTAAAAAGTCGCATAGCAAAGCTTGAAGAGGCTCTTCAAGAGCTTAAGCTCCAAACTGAACAAGATGATGAGTTTATCAATGTGTTAGACAGCGGCTTGATGCTCTACAAAGAACTACATAATAAGTTATTTGAACATCAGCGTGAAGGCGTAGCATTTCTCTACAGTCTATACAGAGATGGAAGAAAAGGTGGTATACTGGCAGATGATATGGGTCTTGGAAAGACTATCCAGGTTATTGCCTTCCTTTCTGGAATGTTTGATGGCGAATTAGCAAATTGCGTATTGTTAATTATGCCCACAACTCTAATCGGCACTTGGATAAAAGAGTTTGAAAAATGGACTCCAGGCATGAGAGTAAACGAATTTCATGGTACAAGTAAGAAAGAGCGATCCAGAAACCTTGAGAAAATCCAGAGAAAGGGTGGCATTCTTATTACCACCTACCAAATGTTAATTAATAACTGGCAACAGGTGTCTACTTACAATGGAAGAGAGTTTATTTGGGATTATATTGTTTTAGATGAGGCTCATAAAATCAAAACCTCATCGACAAAGACTGCCAAATCTTGTTCTGCTATTCCGGCCAAAAACCGCATTCTTCTCACAGGCACACCTGTCCAAAACAATCTGCGTGAGATGTGGGCTCTCTATGATTTTGCGTGTCAAGGTACTCTACTGGGAAACGCCAAGACATTTAAAATGGAGTACGAAAATCCCATTACAAGGGCCAGAGAGAAAGATTCTACCCCAGGTGAAAAAGCACTTGGGCTAAAGATATCAGAGAACCTCATGAAAATTATTCAGCCTTATTTTCTAAGACGTACAAAAAATGATGTTCAGAATAAAAAGGTAGTGGACCAGCAGCTAAACAAGGAAACAAATCTTGACGCTCCGGAGATGCCTTCTCTTACACGAAAAAATGACTTTATAATATGGGTATATTTGTCTCCTATTCAGGAAGATGTATATAAACAGTTTATATCTCTGGATGAAATTAAGGAATTGCTAATGACTACTAAATCGCCTCTAGCAGAGTTGAACATTCTAAAAAAGCTATGTGATCACCCCAGACTTCTGTCTGCTAGAGCATGTGTTCAACTGGGTTTGGAAGGGGATGGGACAGAGGAAAATGCTCTCGAGGCAGTCACAAAGTATGACCACCTTTCTGATGAAGCTCTGATTGAGGAGTCTGGAAAACTCATGCTTTTAATAGCTCTTCTCCACAAGCTGAAAGATGAAGGGCACAGAACTCTTGTTTTCTCCCAGTCACGAAAAATGCTTGACATGATTGCTCGCATCTTGAATAATAGAAGTTTCAAGGTCATGCGTATTGATGGGACAGTTTCGCTATTCGATCGGGAAAAAAGAATAAGCATGTTTCAGAGCAATAGCAGCTATTCAGTGCTTCTGTTGACAACACAAGTTGGAGGCGTCGGGTTAACCCTAACTGCAGCTGACCGTGTTGTTATTTTTGACCCCAGTTGGAATCCAGCTACCGATGCTCAAGCTGTTGATAGAGCATATAGAATAGGACAGCAGGAAAATGTAGTCATTTATAGACTTATAACTTGTGGCACAGTGGAAGAAAAAATATATAGAAGGCAAATTTTCAAGGACTCATTAATAAGGCAAACAACAGGTGACAAGAAAAATCCCTTTCGCTACTTTTCAAAGCAAGAACTAAGAGAACTATTTTCTTTAGAAGATACTCGCACATCTTCAACACAGATTCAGCTTCAGAACATGCATTCGTCGCAGAGGAAAACAGATAGCAATCTTGATGAACATATAGCTTATTTGCATACTCTAGAGATTTTTGGAATTTCTGACCATGACCTGATGTATACACATGAGGTGTCCTCCCAAGATGAAGAAGGGGAATATGGTCAATACATTCAAGAGCGGGTGCAGAAAGCTCATGAGCTAGTACAGATGGAATCTCAGATGAATGAGCAACTAATGGAACAGATAAGGAAGGGATCTGAAGGTGCCTGGCTACGACCCAATGTTTTTCCGGAACAAGGGAAACAAAAAAATCCACGAAGTAATAAACCTAGTCTCTCTCCCCATAAAACAATAGACCTTACAGAGTATGATGTTGCAAATGTAAGCTCTCATATGGAAAGCTTATTAATAGATGTTAGCGACGATGAAGAAAATGTTGTTTCTGTTCCACTTAAGAGGCCAAATGTCAGCGCTCAGATGACCAGTTTGATCATTGATCATTCCTCTGAAGGAAATCTGCCTTTTAAACAAGAATCTCCAAAACATGAAAAGTACCAGATAACCAGTTTGGAAGACTCTATTGAAGCCATTTTACCACCTGCTCCTTTTGCAAAACAAATCCCCAATCTGGTAAGTAGACTTACTACTGGTATTGCAAATTATTTAACACTTTGACACCATGTCTTACTAAAAATGTAATGTTTGGCAAAGGCTGTATTGTTGTGATGGTCGCCATTCAAATATCAATTTCCATTTAAAAGTATAAAAATACTTATTTCCTGGCAGATCCTAGAGTATCAAAATGTAGAATTAGACTGGGGGGGGGGGGTTTGCAGTTATTTCAGGGAATTCTGCAGGAGGGTAGGCAAGTATGCATTGCAGGCTTTCAGGGGATAAATAGTACTTCTGGGGTCTGTTGTGTTACAGCCCTTGCAGTATCTTCCTGTATGCAGTGTGATTTCAAATGCAGAGATTGCAGGCTTTCAGGGATTACATTGCATTGCTGGGGCTTGTTGTGCCACAGAGCTTGCACAATTTTTTCCTGTATGCTATGATTTACAATGCAGACATTGCAGGCTTTCAGGGGGTTAAAACGCATTGCTGGGGTCGGTTGTGCCACAAAGCTTGCACCGGGTCTTTCTGCAGCTGTGTTATGCCTCTCAGCATCTATAGAAATCCACAACAACGGTAAGTTGCCCTGCATAGCCAATCTGCATCAGCAGAGGCAACATGGGAGGAGGGACATGTCCCTGCACCTTTCATACCAGACAGTAACCCTGGAATGTCCCTGGACCAACCCTGGTAGCTATCAGGGTTAAAATCCCAGGGTATCAGTCCCTGGATTTTGGCTCTGGAGCATTTTCACATCAGCACTAGTCCAGGGTTGTTCCAAGGACCAGCCCAGGAATTTTGGCTGGTGTGTAAGAGGAATTATTGTGACTTGAGGAACACTGCTGTAGAGACTGCTTTAAATCCTTATGGAAGCAGGATTTATTGCAGGCTGAATTGGAGCTGGGAATTGTGACTGTAGAGCCAGGGATAGGATTCTGAACACACAACCATCCTTGGCCCTACTAGATATCTAATGTCGCATACACCTATATTGAGTGCACCAAACCCAGCTCATTTTATAAATGGATTTTTTTTTTTTTTTTTTTATGAATTCTGTCTAGACTATTTGTAGTTTCCTTTTTAATTAAATATGTCAGGGCTTGACCAATTTCATTAAAATCTAGGAGCCAGGATGAAAAAGTAGGAGCCAGACAAATTAAAAATGGGAACAGTGCGTGCCAAAGCCGCGTGCCAAAGCCGCGCACCAAAAATTTACTCTGTAATGCCTATTACACATGTCACACACCCATTACATATTATGCCACATGCCATAATGCCCATCACATATAATACCAAATGCCGTAATGCCTATTACATATTATGTCACATAAGTTCCGCTTACTTACATGCTCGTTGCCAGGAGTTGCATGCCTGTTACCAGGGGTTGCATGCTCTTAACCAGGAGTTACATGTTCTGTCAGGGGTTAACATGCTCATTTTTTTTTTTTTAATTCAGTCTTTATTTATTTTTTCTAAATAAAACACTTAAAGAGAATACAAAAAATGAAAAACAATAAAATATACAAAACAATACAGACCTAAGACATATAGCCGCAACAAATACATAGTCAAATATTCAAATTGCTGTAGTACATTAACGCTAACAACCACCAAGCAATAAACGATACCCCCGTATTCCCATCCACAGTACATCTGTCAACCCTACGGGTCCCTTGACGATAGTTAGTACAACAAGTTATTATATTGTTGATTATGAGTTAAAACATATCATAATTTCTAAAAAGTGAGAAGTGATAATAAAATTAGAAAAAATAAAAAATAAAAAAAAACATAAATAAATAAGATAGTGTATATATGTTTACTGGATTTACTTATACAACGTAGTGCCTTATTATTACAATTGAATATTAGATATATAAAACCGTGAAGAGCGCCAGGTATGCCAAATTTCGTGAAATTCATTAATCCTTTTTTTAATAGCATAATAATATTTTTCGTGTTCATAAGTTACATTAACAGTGTTCAACCACTCCTGAAAAATTGGGCCTCGATGGGCCATCCAATACCGTGACAAAATTTGTTTAGCGAGTGCAGTGAGTATTAATAGCAATTGTTTTAACCCTCTATTAATTCTTACATCGGACCAAACCCCCAACAATAAGTTATAGTCTGTTAGTGCGTCACATGGGGCCCCCAGAGCTTGACACACTCCCCTAATCTCCTCCCAATAACTTCGCACTTTATCACACTCCCAGAGAAGATGTCTAAAAGAGGCTCCTACTTCCCCACACTTCGGACAGTGATCCGAAGCAGTGGGGGTTAACATGCTCATTGCTATGGGGAATTATCCCTCCTGTTCCCTGTCGTTACCATCCATGGTAATGGTAACAGCTAGGCAAAGAAGTCATCAATCCACCCGGCTGTATGAGAGAACTTCCACTGCGCAGTGGCGTAACTATAAATTTTGCTCACCCCCCACATGGCAACAGTGAAATAAAAAAAAAAAAATATATATATATATATATATATATATATATATATATATATATATATATATATATATATATATATATATATATTTCTTTATATATATATATTTCTTTACCCTTGATGCCATACTAGCGCAGCCCCCCCAAATACCATACCAGACACAGCTCTGACACTGCTCTACCCCCCTGGCCCTCACAGCTCACATACTTCTTAACTCCACTAATGCAGCTCTCTCCTCCCCACTTGGCATGGCAGTGGGGCGGCTCAGTTTGCCGCAGAGCTGCCAGGGCAGACACGAGCGGCTACAGCATTAAAGTTACCAAACTGCCACTGTGGCTATTTTGAAATCCGCGCTAGATAGGTCACTGCGATCCGACAGACAAGACCATCAGGAACTGCAGCTCCTGATTGGCTGTCAAACCGCAAACTGTGATTGGCTCCCAATGCTGCTGCGGACCTGCTCTTTAGTGAGTAACATCTGAGCTCATACTGCCGGGTAGATCAATGGCCTCTCTGCCTGGCTGTTACCGCAAGTGTGCCCGCCCATGACCAGATTCTGCTTCCTCTCCAACAAAATCTGGTCGCCAGGAAGCAAAATCTGGACATGTGGCGACCTGGACCCCGGGGTTTGTCGAGCCCTGAAGTATGTAGTTTAATTTGGGGGTTCTCCTCTGTAGTCTTCAAGTAGGAAAACTTGAGGGTTGTGAACCTTGGGTTTTGTTCATGAGACAGAATAGATGTAAACTTTGACAGCAAGTTAGTTTAATTCTAAGTAGGTTAGTTTTTATTAATGTAGCGCAGTTTCTCCAACAGGACTTCAGGTGCTTTACAGACCTCCAAAACAGTGCACATAATACAGAGTTTAGGTCAGTGGTTCCCAAACTTCTAGAGCAGGCTGTTGTGAAACTACATATCCCAGCATGCCTTGCCATAGTTTTAGCATTCTCAATGGCAGAATTGTTGCCAGGCATGATGGGACTTGTAGTTTCACAACAGATGGAGGGCCATAGTTTGGACGTGTCTGCCCCTAGAGTAACAGAATTCTTGTTCAGAAACAGAAAAAAAAATCTTAAATGAAGCAAATGGTTTGCTACGGATTGTCCACATATTTGTATAATTGGCAGCCACTAGCAGTGTGTTGCCCTCTTAAATTGGCCATAATTAATTGATCCTGGACCACCAAGCCAAGGCACCCCAGGGTGCCTCGGCACACAATTTAGGAATTACTGGTTTAGGTAGTACAGCATTAGAAAAGTTACAAGAAAACCTTGAGCACAGTACTTCCATGGGTTGTCCAAGGTACCAGGTGAGGCAGCCATCTTGTTTGCACTGTGTTAGATTATACTAGGTGGAATAGGTTATTTCTAGAAGAAATGACACCTAAAATCGGTTATTTCAGTGTAGAATATGGTCCCAACAGTCCATCTGAAGGTTACACGGTGGTAGGTGAGTCATCCAAGGGCCCAATGCAGATATGAGAAAGCGGATGCTTGTGTAGTAGTGTGATACACAGTGCACAGAAACATCCATGTGAAGCACATTCTGCCCACAGAGGAACCATCTTGGATATATTACATAGGTCACCGCTGGCAGGGTGTGCAATTTGCAGAGGTACACATTGCAGGAATAGCACATGGTAAAGTAGATGTAAACAGCAGGGGGTTGGGTATACACTACAGGGGACTGCCAAAAGAGGAAAATCTAGGCATCACTATTTTCATAGTCCTAAATGTTCTGGTCTCATGAGAGCAGTATAGATGGTTGTGACAAAGTGGGGAGCACATTCAAGTATGTGGGAAGTGTTGCTACATAGGCTGGTGCTTTCCATCAACTGGTCCATGCTTACCATGAAGGGGTAGGCCTGTGGGATGTCATAGGGGTGGTCGGTCTGGTCCAGGTGTTATGGGACAGGTGAGTTGAGGCGACATAATGTTCCTGAGTTTAGTGGTTGGAATTCAGTCCTTCTGTAGTAATGTTGGTCTGTTTGCCTTCTGGTTTCCTTCTGTCTAATACCAGTATAATGCTGCTATTGCTTTAAAGCTGACCCTTTGTAACTAGACCCTTTATATACTAGTGCCCTAGTGTCCAAACGTCTGTCTGACTCTGCATTATGCATATGTAAAACCACTGTTTATGTTGGAGGATATAACTATAGATATAGCAGGCCTTATCCTTGCTGGCGATCCGCCAGCAGCATGGCGCCTCTATCTGACTGAGCGTCCCCCACGCACGAGCGTCTCAGTATCTGGGCGGTGAGGCGGACGCAATACTGTCCGCCTCCCGCTCGACAGGGCTGGGGGGGGGGACCTCTGGCCACTGTGGGGGGGTGCAGTCGCCCGGTGTGGGCACCGGGCGACCGAGGGCAGCACCGTCGTAAGGGGAAGCGCACCCCCTTCCGGCATACAGATGGCGGCGGGGCAGGGGATGGCGATGGCGACGCCATCGCCATCCCCTGCAATGATGAATCCCGCTACATCTGTAAACAGCCATTTGTGTTATTAATATGTGAAATACATATTTCTAGTTGTATAAATATTTTTGTGCTTCAAATGGTGATTGGGATATAATGCAAAATTTTGTATTCCTCTACAGAACAGAAGTTGTCTATCTAATGGACATTTATCAGAAGAGGATGCTGCTTTACAGGTTTCAATAGTTTCAAATCCTTACTGCTGTTCAAATAGTGTTTTTAATAGATGATGCCCCTTCCCTCCATCCCCTCCTTGTAGGCTTCCATGAACATGTGATTAATTACAAACCATATTTTCAAAACTGTTTATTGCAGTTGGTCCTATTTCTTTTTTATTACAGTTAATAGCAGAGGTTCCCATACTCTGTCCTCAAGGCTCCCTAACTATCCAGTTTTTAAGTGTTCCCTTGCTTGGCCTCAGGTGACTTAGAAAAAATCAATATGTCAATATGATTTAACCTTAAGATGCCCAAAGTTTGACCCCATGTTAAAATAAGTTATTCAGCATTTAAATGTATGGTGAGGCAGTCCTTCCTACTCAATTTAATCATCTTTATCAGATATCGACATTCTGCAATAGACTTTACAATAACCGTGTGAAATCAAGTCCCTGTGATGCACTGGTACATGTCACCAGTGACCATCTTAATGTGGGTCAGGCTGCAAAAC
This sequence comes from Crinia signifera, assembly GCF_055691185.1. Taxonomy (NCBI): domain Eukaryota; kingdom Metazoa; phylum Chordata; class Amphibia; order Anura; family Myobatrachidae; genus Crinia; species Crinia signifera. Next base: position 55,376,972 of record NC_139225.1, on the reverse strand, counting down.
CGTGCATGGCTGTATAGCAACCCCCCACGCATGTGCGCACACACTCTTTCACTTTTTTTCTCCAGTCTAGGGGTCCTGGCGATGCAGGCTTCCCCCTGAGACTGCTTTGGCTGCAGTACCAGCTCCTAAAAGTTGACAGCACCTTGTCACAGTGCAGCTCCTGTCGCTGAGCTGACATTTTGGTCTCACTCCACCACGGACCGCACCCTCTTGATTCTGTTCTGATTTTTGACTCCCCTTTTTACATGCTGCACCAAATAAAAAGCTTAGAGACAGAAATAATCACATTGATGCAAATTATGACACTGCAACCAAAAATTAGTTTACATTTGAACCAACTATGCAATTTATTTGGATTATTCAGATCTAAATTCACAAGAACACTTTCTAATTGACTAAGCAATGATTCTATCAATGATTATATATCCCCCCACACACCTATCTACGTCAGTCCGACGCGTGAGGTAATCGTCCTCCCTCCCGACCTGTTCATACCCCCACTATTGGATCTGCACTTTATAAAATCAACTCCACGCCCCCACTATCCACGTCGGCGTGGAGTTGATTTTATAAAGTGCAGATCCAATAGTGAGCCACTTTGCATGTTGAACACTGTTAATGTTCTTATTTTAATGTAGACCATTTTTGAATTAAAAAAAGTTTCAATTTTAAATATTTAATACAAAAAAAATTGGACTGCAAAGGGTTAAAGCTGGGGTGGGCAATAAGCGACCCTCCAGTTGTTGAACTACACATCCCAGCATACACCTTGCATCAGTTTCAGCTGGGATGTGTAGTTCGGCAACAGCTGGAGCGCTGATTATTGCCTACCCGGGTTTAATGGTTCATTATCTGTGAGTCATGGTTATCTTTAAAATCTTGACTGAGGAGGCTTGGAATTTGGGTACTTCTTTCTAACCTTGTATCTAAAAAATACTCTTCTAATCTTAGCTTATGGCTGATTGTTAACCATCTTTTTTTGTATTGGTGCCTAGAGTTTAATCCTTTATGGCCAATAGGGCAATGGAGAATTAAACTTACTACAATTCATGGACTTATGAACCTGTCTAGTGAGCCTACGAGAGAAAGCCAATGTAGAAAAAGTACTAACCAACCTTCCTGACATTCAAACTCTGGGGCAGATGTATTAACCCTTTGAGTGCCACAGTGAAGGATCCTCAAAATATCCGCTAAAAATGCCATCGTCGCTCACAGCTACTCTTAGTATAAATACAAATACAAATACAGCCAAGTAAATTAATTGATTAAATATTGCACCCAAAAAAGAACAGACGTGCTAAGCTGTCATCTTTAACAGATATTTTGAGGATCTCTCACGGCAGCATTAGCGTTCAAAAGGATTAATAGAAAGGTTTGCTTGCCGATCTTTACACCTATTTTAACAAATTACCTTGGCACTCAAAGGGTTAAGCCTGGTGAAGAGCCAATTAGCTATGTTTGAAAAACAACCATTATGAGTTAATTGGCTGGTTTGTTATCACCTACTTTATCTCTTCACCAGGCTTAATACATTTGCGCCACTGTAAAGTAGCAGTTGGGAGATAATTGACTGCTTTATCTCCATCCACTTTCCCTCACCAGCTTAGGGGGTTATTCTGGTTGGTTTGCAAAAGCAAACTCCTTTAATGGACAAGACCATTTGCACTGCAGGCCAGGCTGATGTAACATGTGCAGAGTTATATTTGGGTGGTGTGTGTTCAAACTTAAATCTAAATTGCAGTGTTAAGCTGTGTACACACAGTGAGATTTGACATTCGATTTTGACTATATAATCAAAATCACATGCAGATCTCACAGGTTTACCACCTTGCGATCCCGATGCGCGCTCCCGTGACAGCACAAATTAAAACCCAGATAGACAGGGCAGCAATGACTATATATAGTGCAAATCTAATGCAGATTGCATAGCAATCGAATCTGAAGTCGAATAGCAAGGGAATCTCACCATGTGTACACACCATAATTATAAAGCAGTCAGCATTTACTCTGCACAGAAAAAAAAAGAACTAACCCAAATGTAAGTCTCTCTGCACATGTTACATCAGCCCCACCTGCAGTGCACATGGTTGTGTCCATTAAAGAAGTAGTTTGCTTTTGCAAACAAACCAGCATAACTGCCCTAGTACATGGACCCCTTGATGTTAATCAAGAGAAAATTCAACCAGTCCTTTGCAAAATGGCATTTTGCTTCCTTGAATTAGAACAAGTTAATATTTTAATAGTGTAGAACAGTGTGTAAGAAAGGCATGCATGCCGTTGCTGGATCCTTCTAACGCTTCTAAATTTGCAACCTTCCCTGGTAACTAACAAATGTCTGACTGCCACTGCATTATGCATATGTAAAACCACTGTGTTTATGTTGGAGGATATAACTAAACAGCCATTTGTGTTAATATGTGAAATACATCTTTCTATTTGTATAAATAGTTTTGTACTTCATATGGTGATTGGGAAATAATGCAATATTTTGTATTCCTCTACAGAACAGAAGTTGTCTATCTAATGGACATTTTGCAGAAGAGGATGCTGCTGGTAGGTCATTCGCTAATACAAGTTCAAAGCCTTCAGAAAGCTTGACCATCAAAACTGCAGAGCAAGAACAGTCTTGGATGGAAGATGCTAGTATGCATTTCAAAGAAGAAACTGACTTGCCTTTAAAGGATCAGTTACTATGTGATTTCAATCTGGTGTTAGACGATACCTTGGATAGAGAGGATCATCTTGATTCCGTGGGTGAAATGGGAAGTATAATGGAAACATCCAAGGCACTGGAGAAGGAAGCCATACTAGTATTGGATGACTCTGTTGAAAATATGAGTCAAGAAGGCAACAACTTGGAAACTTCCATGAAAAATGAAAGTGGTCAAATAAAGCAATCATTTCTCCAACTTGAAGATGGCTCTTCAGTTATTGTAGAGAGATCGCACAATGAAATGGATGGTTTAAACTCTCTTCAGGAAACTAAAATGAATGATTCCATTGATGATTATGAGGAGGGAGAGGAGATATTTTTCTCTGCAAAGCGTAAAGTAGCAAGGAGAATATATTCAGAAAGCGAGTCTGAAATCTCTCTAGAAGAGGGTAATATGGTGTTTTCACCTTTCAGCAGCCCTTCAGTAAAAGCAGTGAGTGCATCAACTCCGAAGTTAGAAAAATCTATTTCTGACAAACTCTTTCTTCAAACCAGCAGTTCAGGGAGACGCAGATCCATTGCTTCAAGAAGGTCTCTTGTTTATGTAGCTGTAGAGGAAGCAACAGATGTTGAAGAGAGCATTAATGATGACCAGAGTGAGGAGGAAGATGAAATAATAACTGATGAAGTTGAAGACGTGGAAACCGAATATATCAAAGCGGAACCAGCTGGAGAAGCGCTCTCCCCAACTTCAGGAGAGTATTCTAAACCTGATTTTCTTGACCAAAGTTCTTATACTGAAGACATCACAGATGAATCTACTGGTGAGGTGGAACTCGTTTCTGATGAAAAAGTTGATTACCTTGCAAAAGAAACAAAATCTACCCATATAAATGTTTCCTGTCATGAAGACTCTTACTCCAAACTGGTTGAACATGGCAAGGAACTTAAAGATGCTGGTCACGTGAAGGAAGCTTTGGATTGTTTTTTGAAAGCACTTGACATTAAATCGGGAGACCCTGAAGTTATGATGATTACTTTGAGTCTGTACAGACAGCTTTCCTAAAGTTAAAATATTTTTAAAAAATATATATGGAATATCTTTTTGTACGGTTTATTGTAAATGCAACTTATTAAAATGGTGACACCATTAATTGAATAACTACAGTTTGACATATCATTTGTAGATGTACTGTGTTTAAGGCCTTTTCCTAGCATCTACTTACTTGGATTCTGATCCTAGAGCTTTAATAGTGCCCAGAAATGTTGTTTGCTAAACTCCCTAGCTTCTGATCAAATGAGTTTTTCCTATGCAAGCAGAGATCTAATTATTTAGTTTCACACCACAAGGAAGCAAATTATAAGGGGATCTCGCAATTCCAGTAATACCCCTTTCACACTGACTAATATTTCCCGAGTTCTTGCACATCAACGCACAACAACCTAGGAAATTGGTCAGTGTGAAAGGGTTCTGAAAGAATGTTCCGGGTTGGAGCCGGATGCTTGCGTGTCCAGAAGCCGTGTGAACGGGTAACCAGAGTCAACAAAACCCGGTTTCCGTTCACTGCACTGTAAAGGCTCCACTGAAAGATGCTGACATCTCCCGATTATGTCACGGACGGCTAGTGTGAAAGCCCTTGCAAGCAGGGTCGCACCTGGGATTTTGTACACAGCTTGCTACCCCGTTTTCAAGTGCATGTTAGTGTGACAGGCATATAATATTTTAGATGCTGTGGCTTGAACAGCAAACACATGCTAGGGCCCATTGGTGAAGAAGGATTGTGTTTTCCTTAATTGTGTATACCCCTTTTGAATGATTTTCATGGTAATGCAGTGTCCAGTTTTGTGAATACTAAGGCTCCTCCTTGCAGCACCTTGGATCTTCAAAGTCTATATGCACCATTGCAACTTGCACCAGCTGTATGGCAGGTGCAGTTTCTCCATCTGTGTATGGCAGTGATGGCTAACCTAGACACTCCAGCTGTTGACCTACACATTCCAGCATGCCCTGCATCTATTTTAGCATGGCCAAATGGTAAAACTGTAGCAGAGTATGCTGGGATGTGTAGTTCAAAAACAGCTGGAGTGTCCATGTTAGCATCACTGGTGTATGAGTCTATGCTCACTATTGGAATGTTAGCATGGACTCAATTTTGTTTGTTGTGGATGAGGGGTTTGCACTGCACAAACCTATTATGAAACCATACCCCAAAAAGGGACTTGTGTCTGGAGAAGCTAATTTTTATAACTGTCCCAGGCCAAGATGACTGTTGAAAATGCCTCGGCATAATGGCTAATAGATTCAGGCTGTTCCATACAGCTATCCACATCCGCCGGGACCAAATAAGTTGGGTGGTGCTGGCTTGCTGTACCCTCCACAATTTTCTACATAGAAAAAAGTGGCAATGGGGCCAAGCACTGGACATGTTTCAGATGACATTCCCTACTTAGAGGACAGGATACTGGAGTGCAAAGACAAAATATTTGGACTACTATATCATGTGCTTAAATAGCAGCCCCAAAATCACAACCAAAAAATTGGAGAACCACTCCAGAGGTTAGCTAAATACAATACTGTGTGGCATTTGGTAGGTAATCAAGGTGCTTTGCAAACATTCAAGGTGAAACCCAAAACGCAAAAGGAAAAAAAACCACAATAGTGTAATATGGTTTTAACGGTTCAATTAAAACTGGAGTCGACTCGTACCGAATTAAATGGTCTACATATGAGGTAGACAATAAGGCGTAGGGGGGGACATATGCTTGTCACAATGGAACCAAGAACTCCTCTCACTTTCTTTAGATGCTGATGAATCTCAAACGGATAAGAGAAACTTCATGGTGCAGTATAACATACTTTTATTCACACACAATTAAAACTTCACACAATGTAAGGGATCTCAGGACTTTCACCATTCAATTATGTCCACAAGTGATTGTAGACACAAAAGCATGAGATGTAAAACCACCACAGGCGTCCCTGGATACTGGCTGTAAGGTGAAGTCCGTCCGGTCCCCTTCCAGAGTGTTTTCAAACGACCACTGCCATGGGGGTAGCTGGGCAAAATTGAAGGCCTTTTTCCAAAATAGATCTCTCTTCTTTCAGAAGGAGATGATCACTCAGGTTGAAGATTTTTATTGTTTCTAATTCTTCTATCCTGGTGATCCTTTCTGACCTCTTTAAAACTCTTTTTTCTCTCCTTTTTTTTTTATTGTAACTTCTTTTACTTTGTTTGCCTTCTAGTTCCCCTTTTAGTTTTTATCTCCAACTCCTGCGGTTTCTCCTTTGATCTAAAAAATGCTGATTATATTCGGTATCTGGTGTATGTACCTCACTTTGATTGGTATCCTCTCATAAAGAAAATCTATTTCGCCATCTATCATTTTCATTTCTATGATTCTCCCTATAATCAGTATTATTTCCCCTCCAATTATCCCATTGATAAGGGTGTTTTTTGTAATTATTAACCACATAGCGATTTGGCGTTGTATATCTTTTTTTAGTATACTTTTTAGAGGGAGTTTTTTTTGGTGGTTGCGATTCATCAGCATCTAAAGAAAGTGAGAGGAGTTCTTGGTTCCATTGTGACAAGCATATGTCCCTCCCTACGCCTTATTGTCTACCTCATATGTAGACCATTTAATTCGGTACGAGTCGACTCCAGTTTTAATTGAACTGTTATGTACTGTTAAAACCATATTACACTATTGTGTTTTTTTTTCTTTTGTTTTTTTGGGTTTCACCTTGAATGTTTGCAATCAACTTGATTACCTACCAAATTCCACACGGTATTGTATGTAACTAACCTCTGGAGTGGTTCTCCAATTTTTTGGTTGTGGTTTTGGGGCTGCTATTTAAGCGCATGATATATTAGTCCAAATCTTTTGTCTTTGTAGTATCTATTGTTCACCAACTGGTCTAAAATTGTGCAGCTCTCTAATGTTTAAAATTAGAGAGGACCGTTCAAAACGGCTCAAAGATCTACCCTTAAATTTTGCCCAGCTACCCCCATTGCAGTGGTCGTTTGAAAACACTCTGGAAGGGGACCGGACGGACTTCACCTTACAGCCAGTATACAGGGACGCCTGTGGTGGTTTTACATCTTATGCTTTTGTGTCTACAATCACTTGTGGACATAATTGAATGGTAAGAGTCCTGAGATCCCTTACATTGTGTGAAGTTTTAATTGTGTGTGAATAAAAGTATGTCATATTGCACCATGAAGTTTCTCTTATCCGTTTGAGATTCATCAGCATCTAAAGAAAGTGAGAGGAGTTCTTGGTTCCATTGTGACAAGCATATGTCCCTCCCTACGCCTTATTGTCTACCTCATATGTAGACCATTTAATTCGGTACGAGTCGACTCCAGTTTTAATTGAACAGTTATGTACTGTTAAAACCATATTACACTATTGTGTTTTTTTTTTTTTTTTTTTTTTTTTTGGGTTTCACCTTGAATGTTTGCAAAGCGCCTTGATTACCTACCAAATTCCACACGGTATTGTAGGATACTGGAGTGGCATACAGACAACAGTGGCTCCACATGTGGCATCTGCTCTGGCCAAAGGTTAGAGAGGACGAACGACTCTAATGGTGTGGGGGCTGTTGAATGGCAGGAGGCCATGTGTACTGCAGGCCAATAATGGAGTTTTGTCATTGAAACAATTCCAGGATGTCTTTAATAAAGTGACATTTTCTTTTGTCATTATTTAAACTTGGAGAGGTTTTTTTTTAATACATTTTTAAGGTACTTGTTTAGTTTCACGGCTCGCTTTGCTCGCCCACGGTAGGGGCTCGGTGGCTCGCTACGCTCGGCACGCTATTTAAAATCAACTCCATGCCAACATGGATAGTGGGGGTATGAACTATCCATGTTGGCATGAAGTTTATTTTAGAAAGTTTGACGAGTGCCGCCGTGAAACTAAACAAGTACCCATTTTAATATGGTGTATACACGTAACAGGGCATGCAAAGCTCCTCCCAAAAGATTATACAGGCCATACTCTGCCGATGTTGTAAATGTATTTGGGACAAATTATTTGGTCACTTACGCTGTAAACTAATTGTGATTTGTTTACAATAATCCCAAACTTTAGAAAGTGATACTTTTACTTTTTTTTTTCTTTGAGTGGGTTTGCAAACCCTGCAGTATTGAGAAGCTGGGTTCTTATGTGTGGTCCTTGTGCCTTTTCTCACGTTTGATGTGGTCTGCAGCTTGACTTGTTGTAACCTTGCGTTGATCTGCTTTCCATATAAATGTGGAGTCAGGAACCAATTGGGGGGGGGGTGTAAGGTAATGTAACAGTGAGCAATAGGTCACCGAGGTGCCAACCCAGTTCCTTTATTCAGTAGCCCATACAGTACCTTAACCTAATCATACTTGATAAAAAAAAAAATAATAATAATTATATATATTTATTATTATTAATTTATTTATATTTATTTATTTTTTAAACCTGGGTAAGGATTATTGCAATATACAAAGACCAGAGTGCCTCTGGAAACAAGGACTTTATCGGTGTCAAAGTATGAAATCTGGCATATCATCCAAATGGTGGATTATGCTCAGGACTGAAATTGCACTGCCAAGAAGATGCTTAAAATTCTGAACAGTGTTTTATGAAGGACACAAGAAGTACATGGCTTGTCATAGCTAACCGTATCTGAGGCAAAATCTGTCCATAAGCCATTGATCTGGGACTATGAACAGGTCCTAACAGTTTTCAAACATCTTTTTAAACTTTATTTTTTTTTTAAAGTAAGCCAATTTAATTTTTTATTTTTTTTCAAAAGTGGTATCCCAATGAGTGTTCTGCACTCGGCATATCTGATAACTGTCCACTCGATGAGCTGGTGGTTTGGATGAGGGGTTGGCTGGCACCAGCCGGAAAAGCACAGGGAATGCAGAGGAAGTAACGATGGCTGGGGGTGATGGTGGGAATACAGTGCTCATTGACGTTATAGGGGGGACTGTGTATGATGTAAAGTAATGCACAGTCAGTGAATTACTGCTGGCATGCGACATTACGCTATACACAATGCACTTAAAATGTCCTTGTTGGATCTTGGAAATTTTATGCATATTCTGGGCCACATTGTTTGCAAAGGTGTCAAATTCATCCGGCTGCCTCTGTTTCTTAAGCAGCTCCTCTGCAACACTTAAAAGTTGCTTGCTCTCTGGTGGTACTGTCGCTGGCCTCCTTGGAGCCATCCTCCGGGTGCTTGGAGGAGGCTGAGGGGATGCTACATAAAACTCTCCCTCATGTTGGCAGAACAGCTGGACAAGGGGTCCACTTCAACCTCAGCAGATGTAGCCTAGAAGAAAAAAATATATCTGCATGCCATGAAAATGAAATTATCGACGGAAAAAATAAAGTACTTATCAGTAATGGACGGTCTTAGACCGCCTCACCCATCTGTTTTGCCAGCAATGGCTCCATCATGGAGTGCAGCGCCTGCTCCTCAGACTATTCATCCAAAGTAAAGAGGTGCAAATTGTTGTACCAGATAATCTGCTTGTGGATGTAGTCTGCCCCAGCTCCTGATCACTGCGACTTCTTGAACTTCTTGTGCTCTTTCAGAAACACTGTCTGGTAGTTATGTATCTTTACCATATTGATGTTGGCATTGCTATTTCGGGCCTTGGCATAATCCACCATTTGTTGATATGCCAGATTTCTTAATTGTTTGTTGCTGAAGTCCTTGTGGGTGGTTCTCCAGAGGCACTCTTTCTGTCTCTATATAGCAATGAACCCTACCCAGAATTCCAGATCAGACCTGACTAAAAACTAAGTAGGATAAAATTGGTAAATGCTAGTATAATAACCAAACAAAAAGATGTGCAATTATTGGTCAAAAACTGGTGAATCCAACAATTGCACATGTAATAGCGTGTGAATTGCTGTAAAATTTGTACATGGACCTGCAGAGGTGACCTGTAATTGGTGTTGCGCAGCATGGTAATGCTCATGCTGCCCATCGATGGTGCAATGAGCTTAATCATACTGTCCAACACCAATGCCCCCTTTTTTATAGAGGTGACATGCAATTGGTGTTGGGCAGTATGGTAATGCTCACACTGCACATTGATGGTGCAGATCGAACATAATTATGCTGCCTGAAATCTGTCACCTTTTTATTTGGGTGCCGGACGGGGTCTGGACAGTCAAAACACTGACAGCCGGGTTCCCGACTGCTACCTGCTATTTTCCATCGTGGGGGTCCACGACTCCCATAGAGGGAGAATATAATAGGTGGCTCGCATAGCGAGCCACCGTGCCCGCAGCGAGCCTGCAAGGGGCTTGGTTGCGCTCAACATGCTGTCTGGGTCTGGCCAGTCGGGATCCTATACCACACCCCCTTTATTTATACATGCTATTGTTGTTGGGCAGCATGGTAATGCTCATACGGGTGCCGGACGCAAACCCGACCGTCAAAACTCCGACAGACTGTTGCCCGATGGCCACCAGCTATTCTCCCTCGTGGGGGTCCATGACCCCAATGAGGGAGAATAGAATAGGTAGCGAGCCACCGTGCTCACAGCGAGCCTGCAAGGGGCTTTGTTGCGCTCACCATGCTGTCTGAGTCCGGGCAATCTGGCTAATGACTCGGGATCCCGACTGTCGGAACCCTATACCACACCCGTTCATACTGCAGAATGAACATAATCATGCTGCCTGACTCCCAATGCTCTCTACAGTATTTACAGCCCACTTACCCAATAGAGCAGCTGTCTGGTGGGGTGCACGGGAGGTGGCTGTGTGCTTGAAGGCAGAGGAAGGGGAAGCAGGGCTACGAGAGGACGAGTCCCGGGAGGTGCTGGAGAGCAGCGATTTCTTACCATAATCGCAGGAGCATGCTCCAGTGACCATTAATTGCTGGGTGATTCATCACCCACAGCACATTCAAACCATTGGCAATATGGTCGTTCAGCATAATCACACCATGTGTACACAGCTTTACAGTGACTCACTGTATTCTGCTTAACCCCCCCCCCCCCCCCCCCCTAATGTAACCTCCTAGGAACAAGCACTGGATTCCACATTCCTTGTGTCTTAATGTGGCAATTTAAAAAAAATTGTTAACTGCCTGCCAGTGTCTGGGGAGTAAATGGTTACCTCATCCATTGCAAGATTTAAATTCCAACCAGAAAGATTGGACAGACAATGTTAGTGTGTATACAGATATAAGCCAGTACTGCCTAGTGAAAATGTTCAATTTGTAAAAAGTACCCTAAATCTGGGGTAGCCAACCCTAGTCCTCGAGAGCTACCAACAGTGCATGTTTTGCAGGTCTCCTCACAGAATCACAAGTGAGCTAATTAGCTCCATCTGTGTATCTTTTAAAATGTGTCAGTGATTAATGAGTGCAGCTGTGCAGCAGCTAGGTTGTCTGTAAAATGTGCACTGTTGGTAGCGCTCGAGGGCTAGGGTTGGCTACCACTGCCCTAAATCATACCTCCCAACATTACCCTCTCCAGGAGGGACACATTGCTCTGATTCTGCACTTCCCTCCTAATGTATGATTGCCATCACCTGTGTTGAAGTACCTTATCAATTAACCTGCTCAACACAGATGAGGGTAATCCTACATTAAGAAGAAAGTGCAGGAGCAGAGCACTGTGTCCCTCCTGGAGAGGGTCATGTTTGGAGGCATGCTAAATACATCAGGTTTTTAGGATTCTGTCTGGTAATAATTGTACCCGCTTGCCAAGCAAAATAAATTAATTCACTTGTGTATGATACAGATGCTGAATATTTTTTGGGGGGAGTCTTGGAATTGAAAATCCCTGCACAATAATGGCTGTTGAGCGGATTGTGCTTTAAATAATTGCTGTTGAGCGGAATGTGTTTTGAGTACAGGAGTATGACGTGGATTGTACTTTAATCGCATCCATTACAAGGTTTTCATTTCAACAAGCCAGATCTCTCAAATAACTGTAGTGCAGATCTAGCTTAAGCAATAGTATAAACTATGCAAAAATAAAATATATTAAAAATGTTATTAACTAAGCTACACCTCTGCATTAATGTTAACAACACCTGTGTTCACCTTATTTATTGGATATATGAAGTATACATCACCTAAACACATATGGCCTTGAGCAGCCAAAATTACCATTTCAGCACAATTTCCAAATACAAAGAAAAATGTATTCAAAGTGACCTGTGTGTAGGTTTAGAAGGTGCTGATGTAGAGACTGCCGTTCTTCATTGTCACAATCAGTACAGTATGCACTGTAAGCTGGAAGACCTTGGTCACTTATATGTGAAAGGGTTAAGTACTGGAACCCAAGCTAAATCCTGGTCCGGCCAAAGTTAAAGCTGGGGCTTGTGTTTGAAAGAGGTTAAACTATCTAACCCAGGGGTAGCCAACTCCAGTCCTCAAGAGCTACCAACAGTTAACATTTTCTAGGTCTCCTCACAGAATCATAAGTAAAGTAATCAGCTCCACCTGTGGATCATTTATAATGTATGTGATCTAGAAAATGTGAACTGTTGGTAGCTCTCGAGGACTGGAGTTGGTTACCACTGATCTAACCCATGTGTCAGTAGCAATTCATAAACATATGTAGATCTGATCAAGATACAATAGAATGGGGAATAAATGTGCACCTGCTTGTCAAATAATTCTTAGTATAAAACTGTTTTTGAGGGTACTTATGTATTATCTGGGCTCCCATGTTAAATGCACCCCATTTTTTCATACCCCCTACTATCCAACTACGCGTGGAGTTGATTTTATATAGTGTGGCGAGTGCAGGGAGCCACCGTGCCCGAAGCGTGGCGAGCGGACGTGGTCTCATAACAAAAACGGGAGCCCAGATAAAGTACCTTTTTGAGTATCTGAAGCTGGTTACAGGTCAGATGATGTGTACCCATTACAATATCCACGATGCTGAGGACTTAGTGGGGGTGATACAATTAGTAAATGCATTTGCACTTGTCGATACTGCATATACAGCGGATGTTGAGTGCATGCATCATTAGCGATAGTGTGTAGTCACATTAACAATATAGTGCATAAAGAAAATTTAGACTAGTGTGTATGCACCTTGAGAGACAGAAAATTTACTGAGCTAAAATGCAGATTATGGTTTTGTCAGGTGTTTTTTTGCATACATTTAAAAGGCTGGGATAATTTGGTCTATAGCATGGGTCTTCTAACTGTGGCCCTCCAGATGTTGTGAAACTACATGTTCCAACATGCATTGCCACATTTTTTCCTATAATCGCATGCCAAAACTGTCAGGGCATGCTGGGACATGTAGTTCCACAACATCTGGAGGCCCACAGTTAGAAGACCCATGCTATAGACCAAATTATCCCAGCCTTTTAAATGTATGCAAAAAAACACCTGACAAAACCATAATCTGCATTTTAGCTCAGTAAATTTTCTGTCTCTCAAGGTGCATACACACTAGTCTAAATTTTCTTGGTCTACAGCTGGGGTAGCCAACCCTAGTCCTCGAGAGCTACCAACAGTGCATGCTTTGCAGGTCTCCTCACAGAATCACAAGTGAGCTAATTAGCTCCATCTGTGTATCTTTTAAAATGTCTCAGTGATTAATGAGTGCAGCTGTGCAGCAGCTAGGTTGTCTGGAAAATGTGAACTGTTGGTAGCTCTCGAGGGCTAGGGTTGGCTACCATTGGTCTACAGCATGATGGTCGGCCTGGTTCTAGGTGGAATGGTCATTAGTTTGACAGTGTCGACAGTAAAAAGGTTGATATATATATTTTTTTTTTACCTGAATGTCAACACAGTCGACATGGACAAAGTTTCAAGTGCACCGCATCCCCTGCACTCCCGATGCGTTGGGCACGGTGCTTGGCACACTATTTTATTCTCCCACCACTCCCTAGTGCAGGGCTGGGCAACACCGGCCCTCCAGATGTTAATGAACTACACATCCCAGGATGCTTTGCATTAGTTTTGCTATGTGGCCATGCTGAAACTGATGCAAGGCATGCTGGGATGTGTAGTTCATCAATATCTGGAGGGCCGGTGTTGCCCAGCTCTGCCCTAGTGGATGGTAGGGCATGAAATACCACCTGTCTGCACATGTCAGCTGAAAAAACACTGAAAAACACCATGTTGACTGTCGACCTGGACATTGTCAAACTAACAACCTTTCGACCTAGAACCCATGTCTACCTTTTCTCATGTCGACCTAATGACTGTCGACCATCATGCTGTAGACCAAATGACCACATCCCACATTTAAAACACTGGGCTTTATTCAGAGACGCATGCTATGCTGATTTATATGGAGTTAACTGATTATCTTCTAACTGACAATTGGTTGAGATTGCACTGCACATGCGCCAAGTCACCTGCAGTGAGGATTTATTTGAAAGTCATTGACAGGCTGGGAGAAGTAATAAGAAATAGCAACAAAAATGCAGATGTGTTGTAACTGCTATCCTGTATGCATAGAACATGGCACCACTCTATTAATACTTGCTACCATGCAAATTCATAGGATTACTCTGTTTGGTTTTTAAAGTATCTGCAACTGCTGCTGTTTGGGCATCAATAGAAATCCAGGTGACTGTTTTTTATTTGTATATCTGCTGTACATGTTATTGCAGCTGCAAATGCACTCTCCTGCAGCTCACTGTGTGGCAAAAACAGTGCCCATTCCATAGTAACACCCATGCTAACAGTAAAGTATGGGGATGGTACCATGTTGAGTGAAGGCTTGATATCATCTTTAATTGAAAGGACTGATTAAATGTTGCAAATACAGGGACATACTGCAAGACAACCTGGTTCAGTCTTCAAGAAAAATAGCTAGAGAAAGTTCGGTAGTTATGTAATATCTGGACTCCCGTTTTTCTTATGAGACCGCGGGGCTCACTGCGCTCACCACGCTTCGGGCACGGTGGCTTGCTGCGCTCGCCACACTATATAAAATCAACTCCATGCATAGTTGGATAGTAGGGGTATGAAAAAATGGGGTGCATTTAACATGGGAGTCCAGATAATACATAAGTACCATAAGTTCACATTTCGGGGGCAGGAGAATAATACCCCTTTTACACCAAAAACCCTGGTCGGACCCTGATCTTTGAACGCTGGAGTTTCCAGGGTCTGACCCTGCTTTATACCCCATTTACACAGCACTTAGACCTGGGTCTGCACCATTTACACTTAACCTGGGTCTGCACCATTTACACTTAACCTGGGTCAGCCCTGCCTTTCCTTAAAAATGCTTGCTCGTTGCCAAGGGGGTATAAAATATATATATATATATATATATATATATATATATTACTACTACTTGAATAACAGGGGGTAGATGGGGGAAGCTGTCCCCGGGTGCTGGGAAGAGGGGGGCCCTGCGGCTGCTGAGGGGCTGGGGGGGTACCTGTCAGCCTGAGGTCGGAGGGGGGGTACCTGTCAGACTGAGGTCGATGTGCGCCGCTGCCGCTGTCCCCGGGTGCTCCCCCCGCAGCCGCAAAGATCCTGCGGCGAATGGACAGTCAGTGCCGGGGGTCCCTCCAGCGCATGGGAACTAGTACTAGTTCCCATGCGCTGGAGGGACCGCCGACACTGACTGTCCATTCGCCGCAGGGACCGGCTGCCGGGGGGAGTTACAGCAGCAGCGGCGCACATTATCCCTCAGGCTGACCGGTACCCCCACCTCCCCTCAGCAGCTACAGACACCCCCCTCCTCCCAGCACCAGGGGACAGCGGCGGCACCGCACATCGACCTCAGGATGACAGGTACCCCCTCCCCTCAGCGGGCGCAGGGACCCCCCTCCCGCAGCAGCTGGGCACAGCTTTCCCAGCGCTGCACGCTGTGGACCCGCTGCGGGACCATTTACACGGGTCCTATCCGGGTTCTACCCAGGTCAGGACTTGGGTAGAGGACCTGTGTAAATGGACACGGATATACCCTATTTACACCTCCGGTGATCCGGGTCTGACCCGCCGCTGACCCGGATTTTTCGGCGGTGTAAAAGGGGTATTAATAAATTAAAAAACCTGGGTAGCGTCAGGGTCCGGGCTGTGGCAAGCCTATCTTTTGTATTTCTTTTTTTCATATTCTGACGCCGATGTCTGCAGTGTCTACTCAGAATTTCACGAACACGCGCTCCAGATGCTCAGCACAACCCAGACCCTACGCTGCCCAGCCTTTGACATAGGTGTGTGCCAGCGGTGCCTCACTGCTGGCACACACCTACTATTCCGACCCAACACATCGTGGGTCCTAAAAAGCACCGGCGATGTGCCGCTGATGGGTCAATCTGTAGGGTCTGACATGATGTGCACGGGACAACGCATCGGGTCGGATGGGGTGTTAAATAAATCCAATTTCTCAGCCTGATACGTTGGGTGAAATTGTCCCAAATTGGATACATTTATGGCAACCTTAAGACGCTGATGAGCATCGGCCTTTACTATTAAAAAAATATATATAAATTACAGTTTGTTACATACACGCCACCTTATTTAAAAACTCCTATTCATTCATTCATTGTGGAAGGAGTAGGGAGCCACAGACAGAGTTCTCGGTACTTATGTAATATCTGGGCTCCCGTTTTTTTTATGAGACCGCGTCCGCTCGCCACGCTTCGGGCACGGTGGCTCGCTGCGCTCCCCACACTATATAAAATCAACTCCATGCGTATTTGGATAGTAGGGGTATGAAAAAATGGGGTGCATTTAACATGGGAGCCCAGATAATACATAAGTACCGAGTTCTCTATGGGCACGCACTGCTGTAGAGCATCACATGCATTTTGAACTAGATGCAGTGCAATCTACATTAAAACAGAAGGTGCATATCGCATGGGCAATACCAAAACAAAGATAATAGATTCTTCATGGTGTAATGCTGCACTTAAATCACAATTCCTGAAGTTACACCTTTACTTCAAAACATAAAACTGGAAAAAATTGGAATATAGATATAAAGGCGCAATGGATACTTATAACTGTGTCAAATGTCCTTTTGATGGAATATGGTCTTTCCCAAAGTTGTGAATCTCAAGCAGTGATGTTCAGCAGATTTATAATTTTCTTTGTTTATTATTATTTTTGGTACTTGTTTCCTAGCACGGCCACAATCTTCTTGGTCGTGTGCCTTAACTTTAAGGCACACGATGCCCACGATGGACCCGATTTTCTTTCAAATCAGGTCCATTTTACCGTCAAATGGAAAATCGGGTCCATCGCGTCGGTCGTGTGCCTTTAATAAGGCACACGACGCGACCGACGCGATGGACCCGATTCTCCATAGGCTTCAATGTTAAAAATATTTTAACATTGAAGCCTATGGAGAAATCGGGTCCATCGCGTCGGTCGCGTCGTGTGCCTTAACATGGCACACGACGCGACCGACGCGATGGACCCGATTTCTCCATAGGCTTCAATGTTAAAATATTTTTAACATTGAAATCGCGTCGGTCGTGTCGGTCTTGTGCCATTACAATGGCACAAGATAAGATGGACTTGATTAAGTCCATCTTAACATAGTAATCAATGGGAAATGGGCCAATATGGGTCATTTCTCATTGTATATGGCCCCGTCATGCCCCCCCATTGTAAACGCCACCCCACTATTGACGCCAACCCGAAGCGTGGCGAGCGAAGCGAGCCCGCGAGGGGCGGCGGTGCGCGTCCTCCGACCTTTTCATTCCCCTACTATCCACGTCGGCGTGGAGTTGAGAATAGAATAGTGTGGCGAGCGCAGCGAGCCACCGCACCCGAAGCGTGGCGAGCGCACGCGTATAACTTCACAGGTATACGCGTGCGCTCCCCACGCTTCGGGCTCGGTGGCTCGCTGCGCTCGCCACACTATTCTATTCTCAACTCCACGCCGACGTGGATAGTAGGGGAATGAAAAGGTCGGAGGACGCGCACCGCCGCCCCTCGCGGGCTCGCTGCGCTCGCCACGCTTCGGGTTGGCGTCTATCGTGGGGTGCGCTGTACGCCGTTAAATTTGGGGGGGTTGGGAATATTTTACATTGAATGCAATGTAAAATCGGGTCCCAGGGACCCGATTTACATTTCATAAAAAAACAAAAATCGGGTCCAAAATCGGTCGGTCGCGTCGATCGCATCTCATGCGACCAAATCGCATGCGATGCGATCGACCCGATTTTTCCGACACGACCAGCCCGATGTAAATCGGTGTGGCCGTGCTAGGAAACAAGTACCTTATTTTTTTCTATATCTGCTGAACATCACTGCTGGTGTATGGGCACCCTTAGTTTGTCTGGCTCTGAAGAGATTACTGTACATAGCATTTTGGTAACTATTATTTATTTATTAACAGTTTCTTATATAGCGCACACATATTCCGCAGCGCTTTACAGAGTATAGTTGAACATTCACATCCGTCCGTGTCCCAGTGGAGCTTACAATCTATATTCCTTACCACATGTACACACAGACACAGACATTCTAGGGTTATTTGTGTTGGGAGCCAATTAGCCGACCAGTATATTTTTGGTCTGTGGGAGGAAACCCACGCAAGTACGGGTAGAATATACAAACTCCACACAGTAAGGGCTATGGTGGGGATCCTATGACCTCAGTGCTGTGTGGCAGTAATGCTAACCATTACACCATCCGTACTGCCACATAACAGGGTGCAGGGTATGCAGCTGCTATGGGGCTTGGCTGCTTGTGTGGGGTGTCAAGGCCCAGAAAGCAATCCCACTGCACTGTTTTTTTCTGGTTTTAATTGTCTTTTTTTTTTTTTTTTTTTTTATATGTGTGCAGGGTTCCGGTTGCAGCCGCTTTACTTCCAAGTAAACTATACTGAAAAGGTAGAAAATCACTGCTCTGGTGGTTACTGCATCAACAGTCATTGCAAATACACTTCAATACAGTAACAGGTAATACAGAATTAATTCCATTAAATCAACATGAGAAACAATTATGGAAGTGTATTTTTGGTTAGCATTACTGCCTCACAGCGCTGAGGTCATGGGTTTGATTCCCACCATGGTTCTAACTGTGCGGAGTTTGTATATTATCCCCGTGCTTGCGTGGGTTTACTCCGGGCACTCTGGTTTCCTCCAACAATCCAAAAATATACAGGTAGGTTAATTGGCTTCCAACAAAAATTAACCCTAGAATGTCTGTGTGTGCATGTACATGAGGTAGGGAATATAGATTGTAAGCTCCACTGGGGCAGGGACTGATGTGAATGCAGAATATGTATGCGCTATATAAGAAACTGTTAATAAATAAATAAAATCACAGTCAATGTACTTTTACAAAATGTCCACTGGGTGGCAGCATTGCATTGGTTTCCACATTATTACAAAGTCTAAGGTGAAAATTCACTAATGTTGGTACGAACATGATCAGTCATATACGGCCTAAAAAATATGGAGAATATGACAACTTTACAAAGCTGCTATATTCCCGAGATTCATATTTTCCGATGTAGTAGCCATTGGAATTTGGTGGCCTTATTTACAGCCACCAAAGAAGTACAATGCACTTGCATCACACGGATCAGTCACATCTATGCGATGCTGACCAGCATAACAAAATAGAATTATAATTATTTTGGAAAACCGCATGTGGTCCCCCTGCCTAGTTATAACCAGCCCCGGTCTCAGTGACTTGATCGTGGTTATAGAAATTCAGGAGGACAAAAAAGTGGGCCCCCCCCCCTATTTCTAGAACCAGCACCAGGCTCATAGGCCAGTCATGGTTCCCAAAATATGGGGGACAAACTGAATAGGGGTCCCCCATATTTTGACAACTAGCACTGGGCCCAAACATCCAGCAGGCTAATGCCACAGCCGGGGAAAACTTTTTATAGAAGTTCCCCCGAACAAAGCATTAACCCCTGACTGGTCAGCCTGGGCTGGCACCCTGGTTGAGTGGGGACCCCCCAAATAAAGGGGGTCTCCCTCTCCAGGCTACCCCCTGCCACGGCTGAAGCTCTGTTCTGTCCCCGGTATTTGGCACTTGGATGATATTTTAGTGTAAAAAATTGGATGAATAAACTTTTGGCTTAAGCTGTGGAACTACAATTCCTAGCAAGCCTCCCCACATGCAGGGACTTGGAGAACAACAAGTCCCAGTATGGTGTGTATTAAAGGGCCCGCTGATACTTGTAGCTCCACAACTTCACCAATGGTCAAATAATACTCACGGGCTCCTTAGAAAAATACTATTTTAATTTAGACTACATTTTTAAATCAACTGGATGCATTTTTGGCCACTAAGGGAATCCTATAGATATGACTTACTCAAGTCAGTAGTTACACGATAGATAGGTTGAACTCGATGGACTAACGTCTGTTTTCAGCCTTAATTACTATGTTATTTAATCATACATACTTACCTATAGGTTCCAACATAGGCTAATCCTCTGCTCCATGTAGAAATCCATATGGGAACCTGTGAAAATAAATTATACTCCCCATTCAATCCGGTGTAGATCACATCCTCTTCGGTCCATGTAGCATCGAGGGGTAAAACAAATACTGTCCCGGTACCATTACAAACTGCAGAAGCCCCAAGTGTGTTAACACTTCCCCCGAACTAAGGTATTTGCCGGTAACGTCAGAAACCAACATGGGCATCTATGGGCGGTTCCCAGTGACGTGCGGTGAGGTTTGTGGTTGGTGAGGCACTGGCTTGGTGGAGCCAGTGCCGATGGGCTCTGTGGGGAGCATTGGGTTCGGGCTGTTTCTGCACTGACAGGCAGTTGCAGTTGCAGTAGCTGCCCCCTGCATAAGCAGCAGAGACCTGGCAGAGCAGCTCCTGGACCCAGCGCTCGGCACAGACCCGTCGTCGCTGGCTCCACCAAGCCTCCATGGGATATGCCCACATACCTTTTCACTTAAAAACCATGCAGCCAAATGTACTAACTTGAACAAGCCTCTTAAGGGACAGACTTGTGTGTGTGTGTTTGTGTAAAGTGACAGAGGTGTGTGTTTGTGTAAAGTGACAGAGGTGTGTACAGTTTCTGTGTGTTTGTGTAAAATAAGTATATATTTAAATGAAGTACTGGCCTTGGAGATCAGTGGCTGTGTGGGGTGATGGCCGAACTCTGAGTTTTTTTTAAAAGGTCAATCAATGCATGGTTTTGCCTCTTTAAAAGAACCTCTGAGTTCAGCCAGCACCTCGCACAGCCACTGAATGCAGAGGCCAGTACATTGGGCCAATATACTTAATTTAAAAAAACACACAGAAACAGTGCACACCTCTGACACTTTACACAAACACACACCTGTCAGTTTACACAAATACATACAGATACACACCTCTGACTGTCACAACACAAACACACATGTCTGTCTCTTAACACAAACAAACCTACAGTATGCCACTTAAAAAAAAACACAGCCCCCACCCTCCAAACACAAATAAACCTACAGTATGCCACTTTAAAAAAAGCACAGCCCCCACCCTCCAAACACAAAATTACCGTTTAGCCCAGGGACCGCTTATGGATACCCAGGCAGCAGACTGCACGGCAGCAGTGACGGCGGCGTCCAGTCCCGGGACAGGCACCCAGGCACAGGACCGAGCGCCGGGCAGTGAGTCCCCGACGAACAGTAATGGGGAGGGGAGCGGGTGCCGGCCAGATAACTGTGGGAGCTGGCGGCTCGGCTTGGCTCAGCCCAGCTCCGCCCCCCACACCCGGCAATACAAGTCAGAAGACGAGCTGTGCAGTGGTTGCACGGCTCGTCCACCTTTAAAAACACATACTATAAGCGGCACCTCACCTATAGGAAAGCCAGGGTTCAGGGACGCGCTTTCTGCCTTTATGAAAGCTGCCCCTGTCACTGAGACAGCACCACTGTGCCCAATCACTTCTGCCTCAGTGACAGGGGTGTGCTTTCATATAGGCAGAAAAGCACATCCCTGTCACCGAGGCACCGCTGTAGGTGCCGCCTATGCATCTTTTTTAAACGAGCTTCTACAGCTCGGTACTCATCCCTGCCCACTGCCCGCCCCTGTGTCTCTTACTTTACTATGGACAGCGGGAGGCACCGCTCTTGGTGCCTCCTAAGCTAATAAAAAAATAAAAAAACAGTAAAAAGTATTGTAATAATACAAAGCATATACTTATGACACATAATATGTGTCATAAGTATTTTCTTTGTATTGTATTATTATATTAAACATTAATGACAGGGGAGGCTCTGCCTCCCCTGCCTGCACGTCCCTGGCGGTTCCCATCATAGACGCCCATGTTAATTATTTACGGGAGAAAAATTATTTGATGGTTGCTCACCATCAAATGATTTCTCCACTGTTTGGTAAGAAAAATCAGCCTGTACTGTCTTTTCCAGCGCTCGCTCTCTGGCGAATTCGAGGTGGGCGCTGACTTCATGTGACGTCAGCCGCCCGCTGCAAACAGGCATCGACACGACTGCATCTGCAGGGGTACACCCTGTGTTTTTATGGGCACACCCATAAAATGCTGGATGTTCCTTTGCTTCCTCCCCCTGCCCACCCCGCCAGAGCGACCAGCCTAGTGAGTGTGAAACTCTCCAAAGCCGTTTGCTCCTGGGGTTTGCACATGCGCATATTCACGCACGTGTGAAAACCCGACCATCGGGGACGAGGACGAAATTAGCCCACTACTGATACGCTACCTCAGTCTGTGGCTTACCCCAGTGTCAAGTGGCAGGTTCTACAGGCTGGGTCTCACAAAGCGCTCTGCTGCGTTCCCTCCAGTACTGTAATTCTTCTCACACACTGTCCTGCTGCAGAAACTCTTTCAGTATGCCTACGTCCACACGCACTGGCTATCCACTCCAACCATCCCTTAAGTGTCTACTTCACAGCTGCACGCCAGTGCTCACTTCCCCTCTTGGCTTAGGTCACTCCCCACTGCAGCTCAGGCAATGGGGTTATTCAGACCTGATCACAAAGCACAGTTTTTAGCAAATGGACAAAACCATGATGCAGTGCCGGTGGGTCAAAAGTGACATATGCAATTCACAAGCTATCAAATGATTTTTCCAGTTTGTGCAAATGTGAGAGTCTGACGCTTCAACACCTCTGCAATAGATACAGACCAGGCCAACGACGATGTCAGACACCCTCCCTTGAAATGCCTAATTATACGTGCGTTTTCCTGACAATCCCAGAAAATGTCTGGTTGCCACCCCCAAATGCAGACTTCCTGTCAGTCAAATTGAGAAGGGATTGCGATTAGATTTTTAGTTTATCTATTTTTGTTGCTATTTTGGCTTGTACATGCGTGCTGGGATCCATACACATGTGCAATCATTTGATAATCATATGGTTTGCGAATTTGCACATCAGCAATCAAATCTGAATAACCTCCATAGGACTCAAGCATCCGGCAGAAGGGGCAGTAGGTAGGGGATGGTATAAGTCAGTGGTTCCCAACCCTGGTCCTCAAGTACCCCCAACAGTGCACGTTTTCCATTTCACCCAGCAGGTGCACTCATTATTCAGGCACCTTTGAAAAGATCCACAGGTGGAGCTAATTATAGCACTTGTGACTGTGTGGAGACCTGCAAAACATGCACTGTTGGGGGTACTTGAGGACCAGGGTTGGGAACCACTGGTATAAGTGAAGGAAGCAAAAGCACATGAGGTAAGAGGGCCAGGGGAGAAAGGGGAGAGCCAGGTAGATAGTTCCGACACTGGCCCTTATTCTGGTTGGTGCGGTCAGAGCCGCACACGGGGCTCCGACCGCACAAACCAAGGGCCGCCCACCCGACGGATCGCCACGGCCGTCCGTACACGGACGGCTGGCGATCCGCACAAAAATGGTGGAGGCTACGCCTCCACCATGGTGGGAGCTGCCCCCTGCCTTCGATGGTCGACGACCATCGAAGGCAGGCCCGCACGCCGCGGCAGCTCCCGCAAGCTCAGACCACACGGACAATCGTCCGTGTGGGAGCTTGAAAGGGGGCTGAAAGCTGACATCCGGCGACGTCAGCTTTCCGCCCCCATGTCATGGTAATGAGGGCGTCATGCCCTCATTACCATGCACACGCCCCGCGTTTGCATGGGAACGCCCATGAAACGCGGGGCGTACACATAGGGTAATGAGGGGCTGAAGCCCCTCACGCCCCTATACGCCCCCTTTGCGGCGGACGAAATCCGTCTGCGGCGAAGGGGGCTGCACATGCGCAGAATGACCTCTGCGCATGTGCAGAACAAAAACATCGGCGGTACGGCCGCACGCGGGCCGTACCGTCCGATTTAGAATAAGGGCCACTGAGAGAAGAGACAGGATTCCATCTTAAGCTGAGTACACATATATACAATCCCTGTTTCTTGTAACCATTCAGCCGACCGTACTCCCGTCGGACCGTTCACAAACAACAGCCGACACGCACGTACACACCTGTACAATTTTACTTGCGACGTCTGATGTACTCCGGTCCAAACAGTTGCAAGAAAAAGATTGTACCACCGTACACACTGTCTCGATTTGGACTATTGACATGTCACATGTGACCAAAATTATCATAATGGGCTGGGTTAGGGCATAATTATAGCAGTCACCCTTTTAACTATTAAAAAAAAAAATCGGCGTGGGGTCCCCCCCACAGCCGTAACCAGCACCAGGCTGAAAGAGCCAGGGCTGGTATTAAAAAAATCAGGAAACCCGACAAATAGGGCTTCGCTGATTTTTTTAAAACCAGCCCCAGGCTCCAGGTCCGGGGCTGGTTCCCAAAATACGGGGGACAAAATGACCAGGGGTCCCCCGTATTTTAAAAACCAGCCCCAGGCCAAACCAGCCAGCAGGGTAATGCCACAGCCGGGGGACACTTATTATATAAGGTCCCGCGGCCAAAGCATTCAGCCCTCTGACCGGTCAGCCTGGCCAGGGGTCCTGGGGGAGTGGGGACCCCCCCAATAAAGGGGTCCCCCCTCCAGGACTTACCTGACCAGGCTGAAGCCTGGCGCTGTCCCCGGTGGCCACCGGGATGATTCATTGTAAAAAAAAAAAAAAAATCGATGAAAAACCTATTGTCTTTTCCTGTGGAACTATGTGTCCCAGCAAGCCTCCCCTGCATGCTGGGACTTGGATAACCACAAGTCCCAGCATGCGGGGCATTAAAGGGCCCGCTGGCACTTGTAGTTCCACAGAAAAAAAAAGTTAAATAAATACACACTGACACATTAGAAAAATAAAAGTTTTAATACATACATTACACAAACACACTGATACTTACCTATCTTGATCCCGTAGGTAGGTCCCTGGGTCCGGTGGCTTGGTTCCAGGGCTGGTCCGGGTCTGGTTATTTTGGAACAATTTTCTTCCTCTGCGTCTCTGCTCAAAATGATTTCTGGCCAATCAGGAGCCGACTTTCTCGGCTCCTGATTGGCCAGAAATCATTCTGAGCAGAGACGCCGAGGAAGAAGGATCTCTGCGTCTCTAGTATACAGCGGAGGCAGAGCGGGTACCACAGCAGCCGGGAGCAGCGGGACTTCAGCAGAAGATGCCGAGGTGGTCGCCACAGGTGCAGGTGAGTAGGATTTCCTTCCCCAGGTACCCCTTTGGATTACTACGGATCCAGGACCCCGGACTCTTCAGCCCTGGAGTCCCGGACCCTGGGACCTACCTACGGGATCAAGATAGGTAAGTATCAGTGTGTTTGTGTAATGTATGTATGTATTAAACTTTTATTTTTCTAATGTGTCAGTGTGTATTTAACTATTTTTTTACTGTGGAACTACAAGACCCAGCGGGCCCTTTAATGCCCCGCAAGCTGGGATTTGTGGTTCTCCAAGTCCCAGCTTGCGGGGGAGGCTTGCTGGGACTCATAGTTCCACAGTTTAAAACAATAGTTTTTTCATCTATTTTTTTACACAAAGATCAGCTCGATGCCCAGGGGCATCGAGGACAGCACCAGGCTTCAGCCTAGTCAGGTAAGTCCTGGAGGGGGTGTCCCCACTCCCCCAGGACCCCTGGCCGGTCAGAGGGCTGAATGCTTTGGCCGGGGGACTTGTATAAAAAGTCTCCCCCTGGCTGTGGCATTACCCTGCTGGCTGGTTTGGCCTGGGGCTGATTCTT
The DNA here is from genome assembly GCF_055691185.1 of Crinia signifera. NCBI lineage: Eukaryota > Metazoa > Chordata > Amphibia > Anura > Myobatrachidae > Crinia > Crinia signifera. Next base: position 55,351,322 of record NC_139225.1, on the reverse strand, counting down.
AAAATACGGGGGGACCCCTAGTCATTTTGTCCCCCGGACCTGGAGCCTGGGGCTGGTTTTAAAAAATCAGCGAAGCCCTATCTGGTTGGTTTCCTGATTTTTTAATACCAGCCCCGGCTCTTCAGCCTGGTGCTGGTTACAGCCATGGGGGGGGGACCCCACGTCGTTTTTTTTTTTAATGAGTAAAAGGGTGACTAAAATGTAGACGCAGTAACCCGTCTATGTAGAAGTTTAGTCACCCTGCCGGCTGACTAAAGTTCTATATAGACGGGTTTGCGTCTAAATTTTAGTCAGCCGGCAGGGTGCCTAAAGTTCTATATAGACGAGTCTGCGTCTAAATTTTAGGCACCCTACCGGCTGACTAAAATTTTGATCCCTGTAGTAAGCGAGCAAATAAGCACTGTGTAACAGCCCTCTGGAACACACGAACAGTTTCATTCTGCTACTTCTTGCTTGCTACAATCCCCACAGAAACGTCATTATATGTATTTTATGTGTTATACTTTGTATCAACCATGTATTGTAATTGATTTATTTTTAAGTAAAAACTACCGCTTTAAACAAAGATCAACACTGTACCACTCAATTTATTCCCACACATACACACCTAGGAGCAGAGCGCTGCACAAATCCCCATTTAAAACTATGTGTATGACTAATTGCATTATGCAAAGTCTTTTATATGCTTTAGATTTAACAAGAAGCTTAAAATACATTTGGGTCGGGGATTGGAGCAATGAGATATAGGGGAAGCTTATGTTACACCCATAGAGTAGGGTTCCTTTCAGCAGAAACAAATTAAGCCACTAGGGGCCTGATTCAGCTTGTGTTGTATAGTTTTACGATGATCCACAAACTACAACTCTCCTCTGCAGTATGCCGTGGGGCCGCCCAGCACAGGGCAAGCTTGTCCGGCCCCATGATCTATTCCTAAATCTTCACAAACACATTGCTATTATGCTGTGTAGCGAAGTGCTCACTCATCACCGATAGCCCCTGGCTGCACAGCCTAGTTGCAAAGCGTGATGCATGGCCTGCATTTTTTAGGTTGCAGTGGATTTGTATGACGTCGTGCAGCAGCCGCATCCCACACCGCAAATGTCTAGATATACTCCTCCATTGTTTGGACACCATTTTCCATTGTACAGCCAGTACCCGCAATGCCGACCCTTAGGGCTATTTCACACGCTCCGGCTCCTGCTGGGCGGCGAAACCCCGTGTGGCCAGGAAGCCATGCAGCACACAGCAGTTTACAATGGAGGGGATGGCCACATCCTGGCAGCCGTCCCTTCCAGTGGTGGGATCCGGCTGCAACCGGCCGTCCCGTCTGAATGGATACAATTGTATCCATTAATAACTACTGTGTGCGGCACGGCGTTTGGTCGTGTGTGGTTTCTACGCCCGGCAGGAGCCACTTCAGGGCTTGGGCCTGCGCGCTTCCATGTGCGCACATCACCAAAAATCAACATCAGTTTATAAAAAACAAGTTCCTCGCACATACGCAGCAATTCTGACACTGACAGATTAACATTAAGACATACCACAATAGAGTGCATCTATCTAAAAATATGAACACATCCAGCATATGTATCAACCAAATGGGGGCAACATTTCCCCACACTGACTACATTCCAAAGCTATTACCATTGTTTTATCAGAGCTCTGTATGTGCAGCCAAAACTAACATTGTAAACATGTGGTTCTCAGACTTGTTCCTCAGAGGTCAGGCAGGTCCGAACCCTTTCCATTCTGACTGATTGCAGACTTGGTAGTGCTCATGCTAATATTATTAATAATATCATCACTTATATGCCGAAACATAATTATTGTTGCTTAGAATAAAAGTACATATAGTTTGCTAAATGAACCACTGTACTTTAAACATATCAAGAAAATTGTTCCAAAATAACAAATACATATATTTTACATGCATGTGTAAAATTCTGGTGGGGTCTTCCTTAGCTATTGGAGGTGTATGCAGAGCCAGACCTAGGGATAGGCAAATGCCTAGCAGCATACCTTCAAGCATAGAGCCAACTCAGCTTGACAGTGGGCAGCAGTGGTAAGCGGGGATGTAATGCGGATGCTGCTGGCACCTCTTTCTTCCTACCGCATTTGGAGCTCTCATCAGGCAGCAACTCATAAAGCCAGGGTCAGGCCTAGAAGGTTTAGAGGTATAGCTCCGCCTACTCTAATAAGGGGTGGGGCTCAGTAATTGGATTATAGCTCTGGCATTTGAAATCTAACAAGTCCCCACTCACTACAAATGTTGCACTCTGTTGTGGAACTGCTTACAGTATAGATCCTGCTCAGAGGGAGAAGGCAATCAGGCTCCTCCCACTCTTCATGTTATTAAATGCAGTAAGGAGCCGAGACTGGACAGAGATGCAGTGTCTGACTGAAGTCCTGAGCAGTGGCGTAACAATGGCACTGCAGCTTGGGGAGCCGGTAATATGGGGGCACATGGTCTCTGCAGATTTCAATGGGTCTGGCTGTCCGTATGGAATCTGCTGAAAAGGTCCCTCTACAAATGGGTGCCACCTCAGAGGAGACAGATGCTAGAGGCCCAAATGGACAGATGGATAAGTGCTAGAAGTCCTACTGGGTAGCGTATATCACTGCCCAAAAGTTTTGTTGGATTCCAGGCGGCTATATATATATTGCCCCTGGCAACAAGCAAAATAAAAACCACTGGCAATAAATAAGACATCCCTGGAAACGAGCACAAACCTCCTGGCTACAAGCATATAACCCATGGCAGTGAGCATGAAACACCTGGCAATAACCATTCAGGAAAGGACATTTATTTCACATAAGATGTTGCTATGGTAAACCAATCAGATCCTGGGGAAGATGTACTTCGCCTTGAAAGGTGATAAAGTGGAGAGTGATAAACCCACACCCAATCAGCCCCCAAAAGTAATTTTTTTACAGCATGTGGCATCACAGTTGGGAGTCGATTGGCTGGTGGTTTATCACTCTCCATTGTATCACTTTTGAAGCTATCTGGCCCACTATCAATTATCTTTTAAAAGGTGCTAAATAAATAAGAAGATTCTAATTGGTTGTCCATAGCAACATCACATGTGAAAAAGAACTCCCATCTTAGTAAATTTCCCCATAGAATGAAACTGTCCTAAACTGCCAGAGAGGACTCTTCAGAGTCTGGGACTTGTTGAGTTAGTGGGTGGATACATGCATTACTGGTGGACATGTGTATCTGCTTGGACGGGCAGAATGCCAAGGTCAGCTAGAGGAGAGACAAGCTGTGCAGATTGGAAAACAGGAAAGTGTTGGCAATCTGGATTTTAAGACAGTCAGGGCCAATTTAACAGCGTTATAAGCCCTCAGGGAAAAGGAGGTCAGTGGGGCCACTACCTACACAACCACTCCCTTTTTTAACACTTTTCCCTCCATTATGCAGCTTTTCCTCCCCTTCTCTTACCTTTTTTTTTTTTTTTTTTTTGAATATACATTTTTATTGATTTTACAGGAAGGAGAACAAATATTGTGCAAATTGTGCACCAATACTTATTGTAACAACATGGTTTCAATAAAAGATTGTCAAACATTGCGTGTGTACATTATACTTGAGCAGAAGGAGATCTGGGTTAAACAATTGATCAGTAAGCTCGTACCGGAGCAGAAATAAGTCATTGTCCGATCTCTGACTTCTTATTTGTGTTATGTTACACAATTATAACAGTTTTTACGTTAACCTTGTATATGAACTTAAGTATGTTTGCAAATAAATAATTTCCTAAATCCTGTTAGAACAGAGGGGGGGGGGGGGGTGCTGAAATAGAGCAGTAAATATTGGCTGTAAGAATGATGAAAGGAAGAGAGGAAAAGAGAGTTACAGGAAAGAGGGAAAAGTTGAGAGAGGGAGGAAGATAAAGAGAGATGGGTGATGGGGGGGTGGTGACCAGAATTTCTTGACAAATTAGCCTTCCGCGGATCCCTGGGTGCCCTCGGCCCTCCACTCAACCTCAATTAAGTCTATGGCTGTTTGTTTTATTTTGTTATACTTATGTTTGGCTTAGCGTTATGTCCAAAGTTTTTAGTTCGCCTCCAGGCACGCTGGATAGTTCTCTATCCTCTTTAATCAGAAGCGGATCTAGTAGTGTTATAATTGACATGTGCCGATGTACGCAATAATGACCAATTTTGATGGTCTGAGAAGTGGTAGATCTTATCTTGTGTGTTTACGTCTAGGGCTTGAATATATAGACCCCATTTGTTTCGGAATTTCTTATCCCCTGTGAAGGCATTTCCTGAAAGGTATTTCCTATCATAGTACATTTGCTCTAATAACATCTTTTGTAATTCTCCCACTGAGGGTGCGGTTCTATCAATCCATCTTTTGAGAATCAGTTTTTTGGCTATCGTAAATATAATAGTGAGCATAGGAAAAAGTTCTTTGATTTTTTTCTCATCTGCCCAGACCGAGAAGTTAATACATAGGCATGCTTTCGCTTGTGGTGTTAGATGTATTTGAAAAGTGGAGTTTACAAAGGCGATAACTTTATTCCAAAAGCGTCTAATTTTAAAACAGTCCCAGAAGGAATGATAAAATGAGGCTCCTTTCCCTCTGCATTTTGGACAACTCCCATCCTCCTCTGGAATAAAGTGTGCTCTGATATTTGGTGGCAAGTATGCTCTATGGAGGGTTCTGAAATGTACCTCCTGTAAATATGCAGAGTGAAGGATACGCATGGTGGACTCATAGGTCTCTGTCAGATCCTCCGCTCCCGTAATCTCCTTAACATCGCGGTGCCATCTGTCTGCATTTGGTCTCATTAGTATTATGGCTGGCTCGTTGACTAGAATCGTGTATATGTGTTTTAATTTGTGTGGGTATGTTTCCCAATGTTTAATGATTTTTAGAATAGGACAAGGGGCTGGTTGTGTTTTGCAGTGATATTTTAGTGATTGTACATAATGTCGTGTTTGTAGGTAGACATAGAAGTGAGAGTTTGGTAGATTAAATGTTTCCTTCAGATCGGCAAAAGAGGTTATGTCACCCCCTGGATCAAAAATTTGATTTGCCGAATGCAAGCCTTTTTCTCGCCAGTGGTGAAGAATTGGGTTTTGCAGTGAGGGTGTGAATGCTGGGCTGGGTTCCCCCATAGATGAACATATAATGTACTGTTTCTCTCCCTTTTTACTTTTTTGTGAAGTTTAACCCAGCTGATATAAGTGTCGTGAAATAATGGATGATGTAAAATATCAGGAGGTATTAGTCTTTTTTCGGCATGTAGCAGTGCATTAGGCGAGTAAGGGAAGAATATCTCTTGATCTAACAAGGGATCAGTGAATTTACTGTGCCCCAAAATCCATTCTATGGCGTTCCTTGCCAATATTGCCATAGAGTAGGCCATTATGTCGGGAAGACCCGCTCCCCCTTCTTCCTTGGTTAGCGTGAGTCTCGAATTCGCTATCTTGGGTTTTTTCCCTTGCCATAGAAAGTGAGTCATAGCTTTTTTTAATTTTTGATTATCAGAGATTGAAATACTAAAAGGAAGTAGCTGCATAACATATAGTATTTTTGGGAATATGATGGATTTTAATATAGCTATTCTGCCTAGTAATGATACCGGGAGGTTCATCCAACCCTCTAGTTTTGCGATAATGGCCGTGATTGTTTTTGTATAGTTTAGTGTGTATATGTCTGAGACTAGTTTTGATATTAGTATCCCTAAATATTTGAAATGGTTTTGTGTTATTTTAAGGGATGTGCTAGAGGTCAGGGTAAGGAGGTCTGCCGATGATATATTAATAGGAAGTAACTCCGATTTTGTAACATTAATTTTATAGCCCGCAATGTTCCCGAAAGAACGTATAAGCCTAAAAATTTCTGATATTGAGTTAAGTGGGTCTGATATGAATAAAAGCATATCATCAGCAAACAAGGCGATTTTTAGCTCTTGCTTGCCTATCGTTATCCCTTTATAAATTTGTGAATTTCTGAGGAGCATTGCTAGGGGTTCTAGTGCTATGGCAAACAGTAAGGGTGATAACGGGCATCCTTGCCTAGTCCCTTTCTGTATCATGAATGGATCAGAGAGTAGGCCATTGCATGAAATTCGTGTCTGGGGGCAATGATATAATATTTTTATTGTGTTTATAAATTGATCGGGAAAATTAAATTTTTGAAGGGTATTATATAGATGGGGCCATTCTATAAAATCAAAGGCCTTCTCTGCGTCAAGTGAGAGGATCGCTATTTGTTTTAGGGGGGTGATTTTTTGGGCTGTGGTTAGGGCGGCAATGATTTTTCTAACATTAACTACCGAATGCCTGCCAGAGATGAACCCTGTCTGATCCGGGTGAATGATATGTGTCATTATGGGTTTTAGTCTATCTGCTACAATTGTGGCCAGAATTTTATAATCTAAATTGAGCAGGGATATCGGCCGATAGGAGCCTGGTTGGGCCAGGTCCCTATCAGGTTTGGGAAGGATTTTTAAAATGGCAGAATTAAAGTGCAGCGGTGGGGGGCTTGAGGATATAATATCAAAGGCAGTAGCTAGGATCGGTGAGAGTGTAGGGGCCATAAGTTTATAAAATTCCCCACAATACCCGTCAGGTCCGGGGGCTTTGCTCATTTTTAGACGTCGTATGACGGCAGACACCTCTTCTGTTGTTATTTCTTTCTTTAATGTATCTATCATATTTGAATTTAAAGATGGGAAATTACAATCATCCCATTCAGTGGGTGGGGTACCTTGAGTTAGTGGTGGTGTATTTAGATCTGAGTTTGTATTAGTGTGGGAGGAGTATAGTGCCTCATAAAAGCTTTGCATTGTTTGTGCTATTTGTTCATTGGTGTTTGTTAGTGATCCGTCAGGTTTACGTAGGGGTAAAACTATGGTTGGTTTGCGTGTGCCTTTCATTAAGTTGGATAGCAATTTGCCGGTTTTGTTGCCGAATCTGTGGAACTTATAATGTACCGAGAATAGGTATCTGTCTCCCATGTCTGTCATATATTCGTTGAAGTGAGTTTTAGCTAAATGGAATTCGTTTTTGTGCGTTGGTGTGGGGGACTTCTTGTATTTTTGATATGCAGTGGTCAGTGTTTGTTGTAGTGACAGATATTTCTTTGTATAGTTCCTATTGGAAGCGGCGGTGAAAGATTATAATGTACCGAGAATAGGTATCTGTCTCCCATGTCTGTCATATATTCGTTGAAGTGAGTTTTAGCTAAATGGAATTCGTTTTTGTGCGTTGGTGTGGGGGACTTCTTGTATTTTTGATATGCAGTGGTCAGTGTTTGTTGTAGTGACAGATATTTCTTTGTATAGTTCCTATTGGAAGCGGCGGTGAAAGATATCACAGCGCCTCTCAAAACTGGTTTTAGGGCCATCCAAAACATAGCTGGTTTGATTTGCGCGGTCTCCTTGTTATTATCGCTGTAGTTTTTTATCTCTGTCTCTAGGAGTTTCTTAAATGTGTTCGATTTGCAGAATCTAGCTGGGAATTTCCAAATTTTACTAACATTTGTCTTTTCTGTGACTTGAAGTGTGGTCATCACCATTGCGTGGTCTGAGATGGATATCGGTGCTATAGAAGAATGTGTGGATTGTGGAAAAAGGGAGTGGGAAACAAAAATATAGTCAATGCGGGAAAAAGTCCCGTGTGCAGATGAGAGACACGTGAAGTCTCTTTCTATGGGATGTTGTGCTCTCCACACATCAATCACTTGAAGGGTGTCCGTGAATAATGGCATGTCTATTTTTGGAGCTGGAGGGGGGTTTACTCTAGTGTGCGATCTGTCTAAAGTTGGCGAGGTTATTAGATTAAAATCACCTCCTATTATAAGGTTTTCTCCTATGTAAGGAGTGAGTGTTGCTATTAGTGATTGCATGAATTGTTTTGAATAAGGTGTTGGTGCATATACGTTTGCCAGTGTATACTTTTTGCCAGCGATGCAGACAGAGGCCACCACGTACCTGCCATTTTCATCAGATATTGTATCAGAGGTTTCCAGAGGGAGATTGCGTTTTGCCAAAATGACTACTCCTCTTTTTTTTTATGAGAAGGAGGACGAGGCCACCACCATCCAGCCAAGCATCTGCATCTTTAAGGTCTCGGTCTGGGTCAGATGGGTCTCCTGTAAAAAAGCTAGGTCAATTTTGTTTTTATTTAAGTACATCAGCACCTTTCTGCGCTTTGCCGGAGAGTTTATGCCCCCAATATTCCAGGAGCATATATTTAAATCATGCATAGTTTTTAACGTGTAAGAGGTAGAGGGGGAGTGAGGGGACCGTTGGCCCCAGGGTAAGCCGCTTACCGGAAGGTCGTCTCGGTCTCTTCAGTATAAATTCTGAGTCATCTGGGGAGCAAGGGCGGGGATTGGGCAACATAAGAGAAGGGAGAGGAGAGAGAGGAAAGAAGAGGGAAATAGAAGAAAGTGAAGAAAATAACTTCCATAAATGGAAGTCTGAATTTTGTGACCCTAGGGTCGAGCCCCATAGGGTAGGACTTCCGTACATAACATATAACATAATGTAACCCGCTGACCACATCATACACATCGGCTATCATCTCAGCCTACCCGTCACCCCAAAATCTTTAGGATTAATTTTGTTTACACTAACAAGCTTATGTTAAGCATCAAACAATAATTATGCCCATTTAACTTCTCTGAGCCATTTGAATTCTGTTAGTAATCCTTGGAAGCCGGGGTGACTATTGAATGGTGGGTGGAAGGAGGGGGAGGGGGAGGGGGGGGGGGGGGAGGGAGGGCAGCAGTCTATGTTTTTCTTAGACAGATCTTGCTTCAAAAGGCTGCGAGTTGATTCCAAATGACGTGTCCCGTTTATAATCTACATTCATGCATTTCAGGGTGCAGTGTCTGTAATATCAACTGTGGCTTCTTTGGCAAGTTCCCTGACATATGCTGCAGCATCTTTAGGGTTGGTGAAGTCTTTGTAGGAGCTGCCATCGTATATTCTCATTTTTGCTGGGTACAAGAGCCCAAATCTACGGCCCTCTGTTGCCAGTTGAGAGCAGAGGGGGGAGAAGGCCTTTCTGGCTTTTGATAATTCAGCCGAGTAGTCCTGGAATATGTGGAGCCTGTTGCCTTCCCACGTGAGGTCTTTTATTTTCCTGGAGGCAGACCAGATTTCTACCTTGTGCAGGTAATTAAGGACTCGGAATAACGTGACACGAGGGCGGGGTCTGGAGGGTGTCGGTGGTGGGCCTACCCTGTGGACCCTCTCAATTACCAGGTCTTGGCATGCTGCTTCAATATGTAATAGTGAGGGTAGGGTAACACGCACAAAATGATCCAGGGCAGGACCCTTGACCGATTCAGGCAGGCCCACCAAACGGATATTCTGTCTTCGCGACCTGTTTTCAAGGTCCTCTACTCTGTTCCAGAGTTGATAATTTTCAGTGTCTAGCCGCTTTATATTGCGCTGCATGTCTGAGACCTCATGTGTGACAGCGCCAAGTTGGTTCTCAGTTAATGAGACCCTCGGTGTTAACTGCTGCATTTGGCTTGTTATGTCTGCCACTGCTTTAGAAAGCAGCGGTGTCATGGCTGCCTGTATGGCTTCAATCACCTCTTTATATGTGACTGGTGCATCTGGTCCCTTACTCACGTAAGCGGTGGGTTCGCCATCTCCTCCTGCTGCCTTTTTTGGTGCTGGCAGCTCTCGTTCTTCACTGTCAGCAGGCGCCCTTCTCCTCTCCTGCCGCTGCTGCTGGGGCTGTGTGGCCGCGTGCTGGGGCTGAGTGGTCGCGTGCTGCGGCTGCTGGGAGCGCTGTGACGTCTGCGTGCCCTGCGGGTTATGGTACCGATCCATCTTCCCTTCTGTGCAGCGGGTGTTAGGAGGAAGGTAAGCGGCGGTGTTTGGAGGCTTAATAGCCTTGTAACGCTGGTTTGGGGTGAGGCGGGAGACGGAGCTGAAGCACGGAGCTCCTCACTCCATTAAGCCGGAAGCGGAAGTCCCCTTCTCTTACCTTTATGTTGCCTTATTTCTTCTGATTTCTTCTCTTCTGTCTTCTCCGGTGCAGTGGTGGCTACTCGATCAGTGCTCCTCACGGATAATGTCAGATGTGATATCATCATACCCGACAATCACTGTGTCCACTGGAGGTGGTGGACAGGCATGGCTAATGGTATCCCTGTAAGCAAAATTTTACTTTTGATTTGCCTTGACATAGGCTGCTCCAGGGCCACTATAATTGTGTGGCCCCCGGGTAGTAGCCCAACAAGCCCAGTGTAAAAGATGGCCCTGCCCTCAGTGGATTGTCACAACCCCCTGCCTTGGCTGACACATTGCTGCAATCGGAGCTCAGCTCCTTGCTGGTATCGGGGTTTATTCAATAAGGCTCTCTAAAGTAAAATCTTGCTCTATTGGGCAAAACCATGTGCACTGCAAGTGTTATGTTGTTTCTGTGCAGGGTAAATAATGTCTGCTTTATTTTAACACTGCAATTTAGATTTAATTTGAGATCCTTACTGAATAACACCCCTCATTCTGAGCTTTCTGCTCACTCAGGCAGGTACATGTTGCTGCAGGGGAGGGGGCTGATATCTGGGAATCAAAGCTGCTGCTGTTAAGCATAGCCTCCCCTTTTACCCACTAGTACTTTGCTTCACAGTGGCTGGCCTCTCCCCTGGGACCAGCCACCAAGGAGCGCAGAAAAACATTATACAAGTTGAGTATCCCTTATCCAAAATACTTGGGATCAGGAGCATTTTGGATAAGGGATTATTCCAGATTTTGGAATCATTTCTACTCACATGGTTTCAGAGGTGTCCCGTGGCATCCGCAGTGTCCATCTCCTGAGCATTCCTGGCCCAATGATGCATTTTGTGGATGCGTAGGTGACGTCATGTATCATTAGAACCGAGAATGCCTCTGAATATGGACACCGTGGATCAAGTATATATAAAAAACAAAACATATATAAGTACGGAGGTTTAGAAAAAAAACCTGGAAATTCTGAAACACACTATACTGGTTGCCAGCCGTACCTTAGGGAGGACTTTTGGAACAATACCTACCAACCAAACACTTTGATTACAAACCTCCAACAGCACCCAGAGGATCCTCCACCTGTGGGAAACGGACTTCTCATTGCGGTGCTGGTTATATACTTTTATATCCATCACAACGGTCCCCAGACTTGTCATTACCACATTTCAAGTTTATGCATTTTTATAATTATACTATTAAAATAGTGTTTTATCATCTATCAATTCACTTGTTGCTGTAACTTTTGTTGTGGGCGCTGCTTCCTTGTTTTTGTCCTTACTCACTTTTGGAATCTGACTAATCTCTATAGCAGCTGCTTTATTACTAACTTTTAACATGTCTTTTTGAATTTCATGGATATCGGCAAATTTGTTTGTGTGCTTATTAAACTAATTGTAAAATCAGTCCAATTGTATAAAAACTATTTTTTTTGTCTTTGAGTGTTGCCCAATTTTTATTTTTGTTCCCCCACTTTCCAGGACAAACTACCCTGGATTTAAGCAGCTGCTGGTAAAGGAAGCTCCTTTCATAGTGCCACCACCAATCCCCTTTGGAAATGTTTTTGTTTATTAATTGATTATACTTTGTATATAGATATATATATTAACAAATATTTAGGATTTGTTTATGATCTGTATAGCTGTTTATTCCCATTAAAGACACCACACACACACAAACTGCTTAAAATACTTATCTTGTGTAATAAAAGCAGTACTAATAGAGCACACTATGCTGAAAGGGGACACTGGAGGTCAGATGTCATCTGGAACAATAGTAAATCAAATCCATTTGCAATTTATTTAGAAATTAGAAATGAAATGGAAGTTCTTTTATTTATTTTTATTTCCTTCCTTCTACCATGATTATGTGATATCCAAATTTTGTTTTAACAGGGGGATCAGTGTAAACTGGTTTGTCCATAGTGCTTACAGGGAGAGCAAAAGCAGCTTCTTGGAAAGGTCCAACCATAGAGCCTCTTGTCATCCAGCCCAAATCTCCCTGGAGAAACATAAGCATGTGAATTCAATTAAATGTATGACTTTTGTAAACACACCTAGCACCAATTTAATTTGTTGCTGGAAACTTTACCGCTGGATAACATTACACATTTGAGGTGCCCATAGACTGCTGCGATGTCTCCCAGCAGTGTACGAACACCCGATACCCCGCGAGCCGTACGGAACCAACAATTTGTTGTGACGGATTGCATGTGTCCCTGCAGCAGGTCCGACCACCCCACACAGGTCTGATACGCATGGGACCACAAATCGGACCTGAGGGGGCATCAAACTGACCTAATTTGGGCCGTTTTGACAGTCCGATTCGTTGGAATCAGCCCAGTGAATGGGGACCTTTACAGTGTGGTAATATCTGCATGCGTGCTCCAAAAAATTACACTATTCAGTTAGAAAATGAATATCCTGTAATATGGCGCTAGATGCTTTAAGTGTGGAAATATTGCCGTGTACCATAAAAAAGTGTCAAACAACATGGCTAACAGTATGGAAAGCTCTTAGTAGCCATAATGAAAGGATTTAGGGCAAGTAAAATGGGTCAAATGTTGTGTTAGAAAACAAATTGTTAAAAAACACAGAGGCATTTTTAAAAAAAAATATGTATTTGACCCTACTTCACACCTGCACAAAGCAGTATTTTAATTGAAAAGAAAAAAAACTGCGTTTGGCTGTGTTACCACTGCTAACTGAATTTGGGCCTTGAAGAAAAGGGGGATTTTGTAAGAACTTACCGTTCGAACCCCTTTCTCCAGTCCGGTGACACAGCTCCACAATGGGATGTAGTAGGGTCCGCCAGGAGCCAGGCACTTATGCTTCAATTCTTTGGGAGCAGGCTCCTCCCTCTGCATCCCATCATGCTTCAGTTCAACTTCAAGAGCACACTATGATACATAACTCAGAACATTGCCTGAACACTTTATATGTAACATAACAGAACCATAACATGACAACACATGAACGGTACACTTAACTGAGCGTAAGGGAGGGATCGCTGTGTCACCGGACTGGACTCAGAGAAAGGGGTTCGAACGGTAAGTTCTTACAAAAATCCCCTTTTCTCTTTCGTCCAGTCCGGTGACACAGCTCCACAATGGGACGTTCACGAGCCGGTCCTTTGGGAGGGTACGCTCAGACCAACAGTTCTCATCACTGCCCGTCCGAATGAAGCGTCCTCTGACGCGAACTCATGAAATCTGTAAAATTTGGTAAAGGTATGAACAGAGGACCAGGTGGCAGCCCTACACAACTGCTCCGCCGTAGCCCCATGGTGCACCGCCCAGGAAGAAGCAACCGACCTGGTGGTATGTGCATTTATCCGAGACGGAACCGGTCTACCTGCTTTACGGTAGGCAAAGGCAATAGTAGATCTCAACCAGCGAGCGATGGTCTGCTTAGAAGCAGGCCACCCAACCTTATGCACATCATATAGCACCAAGAGTAAATCCGATTTTCGAATGTCCTTTACCCTCTCAATGTAGATTCGCAAGGCACGAACCACATCCAATCTCTTCAGTTTGTCCCTATTTTTAACCCCGTCTGGGGGAGAAAACACTGGGAGTACAATGTCTTGGTTTAAATGAAAAGATGACACTACCTTAGGTAGGAATTTTGGCACTGTTCGCATCACAGCCCTGTCATCGTGAAAAACCAAAAAAGGTGACTTGCAAGACAAGGCACCCAACTCAGACACTCGTCTGGCTGATGCAATTGCCAACAAAAAAGTGAGCTTCCACGTCACAAACTTTAGCTCCGCAGATCTTAGCGGCTCAAAAGGAGGATTCTGTAACATAGATAAGACCAAAGATAAGTCCCAAGGCGCCACCGGCTGCCTATAAGGCGGTTTAAGCCTAGCAACCCCTTGTAAAAAGGTTTGAACCTCAGGTAGCAAAGCTACTCTCTTTTGAAAGAATATAGATAAGGCCGAAAGCTGCACCTTTAAGGATTGCAGACTAAGGCCTGATGAAAAACCATCCTGCAAAAAATTTAAAAGTCTTGACAATTTGAATCTGGAAGTGTGAAGCTTCTGCCTCTCACACCATCTAATGTATATCTTCCAGACCCGATGGTAATGTGCCACAGAGACCGGCTTACGGGCCCTCAGCATGGTCTGTATAACCTCATCAGAAAACCCCTTTTTCTTCCATAAGGAGGTTTCATAAGCCATGCTGTCAAATTGAGACGACCTGGGTCCTTGTGAAGAAACGGCCCCTGGCCTAACAGGTCCTGACGATGAGGAAGCCACCAGGAATCCTTCGACAACCTCAGTACATCGGAGTACCATGACCTCCTGGGCCAGTTTGGCGCAATTAGAATTGCCCGTACTCCCTGATTCTTTATGTTCTTCAATACTCTCGGCAACATGGGAAATGGATGAAAAATGTACACCATCTGGTAGTCCCACCGAACTGTCATGGCGTCTACCGCCCACGCTGCAGGATCCCTCACCCATGAGCACAACCTCTGAACCTGACGGTTCATTCTTGTCGCCATCAGGTCTATGTCTGGCAGACCCCATCGATTCACAATCTCCTGAAAAACCTCTTGATGGAGAGTCCATTCTCCTTCCCGAAGCGACTCCCTGCTGAGAAAGTCTGCTTCCACATTCCTGACGCCTGGAATAAATATCGCCGACAATGCTGGAACGTTGGTTTCTGCCCAACTGAAGATTTTGGAAACTTCCGCCATCGCCATCTTGCTGCGTGTCCCGCCTTGATGGTTCAAATAAGCCACTGTCGTAGCATTGTCCGATTGTATTCTCAGTAGGGATCTCCTCAGAAAATCTTCCGCCTGAATTAATGCATTCAAGACTGCCCTCAGCTCCAGAATGTTTATAGGCAGTTTGGACTCTTCCTTCGACCAAAGGCCCTGAAGCCTCAGGTGAAGAACTACTGCCCCCCAGCCCCTCAAACTGGCGTCGGTCGTTAAGACCAACAAATCCCAGGGCCTGAGAGATCTCCCCAGCTGCAAACTTTCCACATCCGTCCACCATAGGAGAGATTCCCTGGACTCCAGTGACAGGGATAAAACTTCCTGTTTCATCGTCTTGGCATTTCCGGACCAACAGGACAGGATGTTCCATTGGAAAATCCTGGAATGGAATCTGGCGAACTGGAGAGTTTCGAAAGTTGCCACCATCTTCCCTAGCAACCTTACTCCCTGCCACACCGACGGAGCCGGTGCTTGTAGGATCTCCAACACCATCAGCCGAATCTCCACAGCTTTGGATTCTGGGAGAAAGACCCTGTGAAGGTGTGTGTGTCTATGATCACCCCCAAAAATTTCAAAGTCTGCGTTGGTGTCAAATGGGACTTGGGTAGATTCAAGATCCCGCCCTGACTTTTCAAAAACTGTGTTGCCACCTCCAGGTGGACCTGTAACAACTCTGCCGACTCTGCTTTCAAAAGCAGATCATCCAGGTAAGGGATAACAATTATCACCTGCAGTCTGAGAGCTGCAGCCATGGTGGACATCACCTTGGTGAACACTCTCGGGGCCGTGGCAAGCCCAAACGGGAGTGCTTGGAACTGCCAATGTCTTCCCCCAATTGCAAACCGGAGTAAAGACTGGAAATCTCTGTGGATCGGGACATGGAGATAAGCATCTTGAATGTCCACTGATGCCAAGAACTCCCCTGGCTCTATGCTCAACAGCACCGACCTCAGGGATTCCATGCGGAAGTGATCCACCCAAAGATGAACATTCAAAGACTTTAAATTTAGAATAGGCCTGAATGACCCGTCTGGTTTGGGCACTAAGAAAAGGATCGAATAAAAACCTTTTCCTATCTCCCATCGAGGAACCGGTATAACTACCCCCTTCTTCTCGAGAGATAAAGCAGCTCCCAGAAGCGAAGATCTGAGAGACGCGGTCCTTGGTAAAGGAGTGGGAAGAAATCTGTGAGGGGGTGGACCCCTGAGATTTATTTGATATCCTTCTGAAACAATGGAGAGTACCCACGGATCTTCCGTGGCTACCCTCCAACTGTCCTGAAATTGCAGTAGGCGACCCCCTACTCTGATCCCAGAACAGGGAGTCCCCGCCCCGTCATGCAGAGGGCTTGTCTCCCCCCTTGGCGGCATGTTTCTTTGTAAAAGCGCCAAACTTTGACTTGGTCGCTCTACCTCTGCCGGCTTGGAATCTTCCACGCCCTGACTGACCTCTGCCAGTTGCTCCCCCTCGAAAGGAAGGACGAAAGGACGGTTTAAAGGCTCCAAATTTAGAGCCAGAGGATTTAGAGGTGGTGGGACGAAAAGTACTATTACCCCCAGTAGCCTGTTTGATGATCTCATCCAATTCCGACCCAAATAAAAGCTCACCTTTAAAAGGTATAGTTTCCAGTGACTTTTTAGATTCACTATCCGCCTCCCAGGCCTTTAACCAGAGAGCTCTTCTGGCAGTAACAGAAGTGACGGATACTTTGGACGCCATTTTGGCACCCTCCTCGCTAGCTTCACATATATATTCCACAGCACACCTCAACTTTTCTGCCACAGAAAAAGCTTCCACATCATGCTGGAGATGACTACCCAAAGTCTCTGCCCACTTGATCATGGCTTTTGCCACCCTGGCCGAAGCAATAATGGGGCGCATAGTGAAACCAACACCTTCAAAAACTGCCTTCAGACAGCCTTCAACCTTCTTATCAACTTGATCTTTAAAGGCCGCGCCACCCTGCACTGGCAGCGCAGTAGCCTTGGATAATCTGGCCACAGAAGAATCCACCAGAGGAACCTTCTCCCATACCTTGATATGATCCTCAGGCATGGGGTACATGTTTGCATATTTTTTTGACATTAACAGTCTTTTTTCTGGAGACTTGCCATCCTCCCCTAATAAAGCAACCATGCCTTTATCCGAGGGAAAGGACACTGGATCCTTACGGCTCCTTTTAAACACACACTGCGCAGCAGCCTTTTCCTCAGCAGGCAAATCCAGAGCCTGTTTTACAGCCAGAATCAAATCTTCAATACCAGAGCTGAAGAATCTGATTCCTCTCCCTGTGACCAACACAAATCATCCTCATCTACTCCACCATCATCTGTGTCAGCAGCTAATGGAGGTACCATAGAAGACCCCTATCTCAACATCACCTCATCAGATACCTTTGTAACTTGCTCCAAAAGAGAAGACATCTTATGCACACCCTGTGCAGTGTCCTGTATAGCCTGCAGCAAGACAGGGTCTCCCTGTGCAGGGGTAATAGATCCCTGAGATGAGGGAATAGGTCCCGGAGATCCCACCAAAGATCCCTTTTGCCTATTTAAAGCCTCTGTTAAAGCCTTAACAGACCGTCCCAAAGCCACAGCCCACGCTAGCTCAGCTCCTTCAGGACTCTGGGTCCGTGACCCACAGGGCACAGCTTCACAGGAAGGGCACAATTCCCCCTGGTCCAACTGTTCACATGATAAATTTACATTACATCTCTTGCAATGGTAAAACATCTCATTCGCTCCCTCCCAGCAACAGAACTGCACTCGTCCGCCATGTTAATATCAGAATAAAACACTGCTAAACGTTCAGGCAAAGTCACAGAGTAATGCACCAGTGTACTTATCTGTGTGTTCTGTTGCCAGCGATCAGTGGGGGAAGCGTTTGTCAGGAGAGACTTCTGAGCAGGATCTCTGTCTTTCAGCTCCGCAGCAAGCACAGAAATGGCGCCAGTAAATCATGGAAGAGACCAAGTCTCCCTTCCAGTGAGGGTAGCTGATGTCTTTTGGCGCCAAACCTCACACACAGGTGCTCCCACTATGCCTCTCCCCTCCCGTAACTCCCCCTCTAGGGACCACTTGGAGTTGCCCAGAAACGCTGGGCGTCCTGTAAGAAACCTCAACTTCCCTGGGGGATTTCAGTTTCCAAACTCTTAAAGATGGCGGCCGCCATCGCTGAGAGACCCGTCCGCAAGATCCCCTTCTAGGCAAGGCGCCCAGAGCCCAGGACAAACCTCCGTTTGAGCGGAGGTAAGCGCTGTGCCGAGTGTGCATTCCTCCGGCGAATGCCCTCCTCTGCACACAGAACACTGACAGGACGCGCTTCTGTCAGTGTCCTGCTGCGCTCTCAGCGTGTATTGACTTCAGCCAGAAGTCACACGCTGGCAAAACCTGCCACTAAGTCTAATGTTAAAAAAAAACAATAAAAACCTAGTCTAACTAATAAAAATCCAAAGAAAAAAAGTGTGGCTGCAGCGCAGCCACTCAGCATTGCACCCACTCCTGTGGGCACCTAAACGAAGCATGATGGGATGCAGAGGAAGGAGCCTGCTCCCAAAGAATTGAAGCATAGGTGCCTGGCTCCTGGCGGACCCTACTACATCCCATTGTGGAGCTGTGTCACCGGACTGGACGAAAGAGAAATAAATATTTTAGAGAAAAAAATATAGGAAAAAAATTTATGGTATTTCTGCGCATATGCAAACCCCTACTGCAAATGGCCTTGGTGAGTTGAGAGCTCAGCCTCAGAGTGGTAGCTGTAAGTGGCAGAATCAATTATAAGAGGACGGATCACGTTGTCTAACATGGTTCTTACCTCTGATTCTTTAGTTCTATTGTTCTGGAGACTAAACAAGTTATCATTTGCCAATGCGCTACAATAAAACATCTGCTTGTGTGAATCCATGCTATTCTTACGTACTGCTAAATTTCTCATATATAAAAGAAACTTCATATTCCTACCAAATCTATGTAAACAGTTCAGGAGACAGTGTAATCAACTTACCCCTTGCCTAGCCTTGTCCTCGCTGTACTGTGTGGCCACTTCACTAAATCGCATTCCAGATTTTATTTTTTCCATGGCTTCCATAACCTTCCCATGTTTTTCACAAAGGATGTGTCTCACCTGACAAGCAAAGTAAATGAATACAATTGTTCTACTTACGGTAAATGCTGCACTTTATTCTAGTTTCACAGAAGTAACTCCCCCAGATGATAATGGAGTGTAAAGTGGAGAAAGGACCAATGAGGTATAAAGAAGGAAAGTGCTTAAGGTCACTGGTGAAAACTCAGGAAGATGCCTGTTTATCTCTGCTTTATATTGACATAGCAGGCAAAAGTCCCAGAGGGCACTCCCCACTGAATAACCACCCTCCCCTCAGTCGTATCCCCTTGTCATGAAAACACATCCCCTTGCATGTCCCGCTGGCAGAGAAATTATTCCATAGTCGCCAACCATCAAATGATTTCTTCAGGCCACGCAAATATGTCAGTGGAGACTGATTTATATTTGCAGCCATTCCGTCGAAGACAGGGTGGGCAGCTGACGTCAGCTGCCTGCCACCGGCACACCTCCTCCTGCCCGCAGCCCCATGGGAACACCCAGCATTTTCATGGGAACACCCATGAAACACTGGGAATTCCCATGGGGGACACCCGTGACTGTCGCTTCACGCCCCTCCCGCACTGTCCCATGCAAACAGCCCAGCAAAATTGTAACATTGACAGTGGACTTGCACTTGCGCACAAAAGACTGTGTGCATGCGCAGTCCATCAACCATTAGAACGGGGTTGAATTCGGTCCCGTCCGAATAGACTAGAATGCAGGCTGCTCAAAATTTCCTGCAAGTCTGTCTGTATTTATCAAACGAAGTCAAAATCAGGTGGTTTTGCCACAAAAACGAAATACTTTGGAAATACAGGTGGACTTGCAGGAAATCCCGAAGAGCCTGCACCTTGTAGACTATTACATTTTGCCATCATCTATTTTGTATGCTTGGACATTTTTAGAAACTAATTCGAAATGTATTTTAATTTTCATTATTCCCTGCTCTCTCACATTTGTTTACCATGTTCTAATGACACAATTAAGGCAGAAAGGATTGGTGGTGTGTACACACTTGTACAATGTGCATGATATTTTGACTATATAGTCAAAATCTCATCTGGATCTCATGCAGATTGTATGGGTTTTAACCCTTGCGATCCCGATGCGCGCTCCCGTATCGCAGCCAGAAAGTCTTGGCTGTATAGACTATATAGTGCAGATCTGCACTATATGTATGCAGATAGTCTAAATTGTATACATAGTCTAAAGCTTGCCATACATCAGAAAGATCAATCTTAAGATCGATTGCACTCATGATTGTGTACAATTTCCCTTGAAATCCCCAGCAGTCCTTGGTGGTTTTTGGACACACAATCTACACACAATCCATCATACAATCAGTCATACAATCCATCTGCTGCATGATTTTGTACACAAGATGTGCACACAATCTGCATACAATCCACCATACAATCCATCTTATGATGGATTGTATGATTGTGTACACAAGATGTGCACACAATCTGCATACAATCCATCTTACAATCAATTGAGATTGTATGATTGGGTACAATATCTTTCTGATGTATGGCCAGCTTAAATCTCATCTGGATCTCATGCAGATTGTACAAGTGTGTACACAGCATTAATTGTACAAGTGTGTACACACCTTTAAGGCCCCCATACATTAGGCCGACTTGTCCTAGGGACAAGTTGGACCCAATTTACCTGCGAGCCGCCCGGCAGCTCCCCGGGAGGCTCACATACAATTTGGCACTTGATGTGCCATTTTTTACATGGGATAAATCGCATGCGATTTATCCCATGTTAAAAAAAACCCGGGGAGCTGCAGGGCGGTAAGGAGTAGTGGGGGCGGGCAGCGGCAGTAGTGGGGGCGGGCAGCGGCGGCGGGCAGCGGCGGCGGGCAGCGGCGGCTGCGGTGGTGGGGGCGGCCAGCGGTGGTGGGGGCGGGTGCGGTGAGCGCTGCTGACCTGGCCGGGCAGTGTACTTACTTACATAGCAGCAGCGGGGACGGGCAGCGCAGTGGCGGCTATTATATTTTGAAAATACTTGTCAAATGACCGGCCGCTCTCTGATTGGCCGGAGAGCTCTCAGCCAATCAGAGAGCGGCCGGTCATTTGACAAGTGCCGAAATCGGATGAAATCGGACCAAAATCGCATAGTGTATGGGGGCCTTTACTCTCTCGAATGACATACCTCCAAACTTTTAAAATCTCTTCCCAGGACTCTGTGCACATGCCCTTTCATGCTTAGGACATTTTCACGCCCTTGTTTCTCATCATGTAGGGGGCTTGCCCAGTGGTCCTGGAGCTGCAGGGCACCCTCCATCCTCACCCAGCTCAGTGTGAAAGACACATGCATGCACTCCTAATCCATTCATCACCACTCCGATATGTGAAGGGGATACGGTCGTTTGGTCGACCTAAAGATGGTCGACACCACTAGGTCAACATACTGCAAGGTCGACAGTTCGTTAAATGGACACAAGCAGTAGGTCGACATGGTCTAGGTTGACAGTCAAATGGTCGACATGGGGTTTTTCACTGTTTTTTAGAGCCGACAGGTGGTATTTCATACCCTGCCATCCACTAGGGTGCGTTGGGAAAATAAAATAGAGTGCTGAGCGCAGCGAGCCATGCGAGGGGACGTCGTGCACTTAAAACTGTGTCCATGTCTACTGTGTCGACATTCTGGTAAAAAAAACCAGTGAAAAACCCCATGTCGACCTAGACCATGTCGACCTAATGCTTGTGTTGACCTAAAGACCTGTCGACCTGGACCCTTGTCAACCTTGCATTATGTTGACCATCTTTAGGTCGACCATACAAACCATACTTATGTGGAGACACTATAACATATTGCACCATCAACCTTCACCAGACCCGCAAGTGAGATGGTGGTACTGTCCCATTGAAATCAGACTCGTTATGGGATTATAACATTACTGAGTGACAAGCAGTATGTTCTATGACATAAACTCAGAACAGCTTTACCTTGACAGAAGTGCCACCTTTTGGTGTTTGAGCCTTTTTTTCGGGGACGTCATTTCCAGCAGCTCCACCTAAGCAAAAGAAGGAAAATGAAATAGAACAACGCATGGGACATTAGTTAATAATTTAATTAATAAAACCTTCTTCATGCTCAATCTCCTAAAAAGGCCTAATGTGTGGTGATACTTATAACATTTAAAGAAACAAGACTAATCTGTACATATAGGCCCTTATACTGGTTGACTCAAAAGGCTGCATGTATCACTCCCCTGCATGAACATGGGGGGGGGGGGGGTGAACCTGAATAAGGCCCATAATCCTTAATAATAATTTCCCTATTGGGCCAGCATTATTACAAATACTACAGACACTTTTTTTCTTTTTCACCATGTAAGGGGAAGTTACACTACTAGGAATTATTCAAATAGATTTACTTTTTCAAATGAATTTTACAAGGGAAATCTATATATACGGGAGATTCCTTACAACAAAACTACACACATAAATATTCTGCCCAATGAGGATTTAGGTTTAAAAATAAGTGACATAACGTGCATAATACATAATAGCCATTGCTATTACCAATTTCAAGTTAAACAAGAGATACATCATGGGCCAACATTCGATAGTAGCAGCCCATATGATTAGTGCAACAAGTTTTGACTATCACCTGCTCCCATGAAATAAAATTATTCAGACTGTCAAAAATGCCTTGTGCCTGGGGGCTTGGCCGGGCAAGGAAATAGACGGAGGGTGAGTGAGCTCTGCTAAAACCCTGCTAAATATCATGCCTACATGATCCTGGGGGACCCCTCACCCTCTCACCGTCACCCCTAAAGGTCCCCTGCACCTCTTGAGCTCCCTGGCAGCCATGTGCGGGCGCCAGGTGACCGGGATCGGCTCCCTGGCCTGTGCCGGACAGACGGATCCTGTGCGGGCACCATCTTGGTATGATCCCCGCGTCAGGCAGCTCCGTCTTCAGCCTTGGCCGGCTGCCAGCAACAGCGGCGATAACCATTAGAGGAGCCGCTGCCACTGCCATCTCCCTCCTGCAGGGATAGAGGGGTGGCCGGGGGGACCTCACGGAGGGGAGCGGCACCTGCTCCGGCTGCACTGCCGGTGTGAGACGCGATTCTGAGTAGTACAGCGCACTAGTACCCTGTCATCAGTCTTAGACGGGGTGACTGTGGCTACACAGCCTGCATCCTGTCACCTGCATCTACTTTGCTTCCCCCTGTAATACATTAAGTGGTGCTGCAATATTAAGCTTTGACATCCCCTTTACGAGGCTGACTTTATCATACTGGGGGCTGGATCTCTTAATTTGCCTGACGATCCCCACTATCTGCTGTACCTAATTGATACCTACACTGTTTTGGCGGTGAGTGGTGTGCTAGCCACCACTTCATACTGCGGTCATGTCTGGCTCACTATACCAAATAATTGAGGCCATTAATACCTCCACACAGAGGATCATTGCCTTAATTGGAAGCATAGATACTATTTCTTCAAATCCTACATTTGCGCTTCATGAAACATCTACATCTGAGCTCTCTGTGGACCTATCCTGCCAGGCGACATCATCCCCTACTATATCCGGTACTGTACCAGCTCCTGATTATGGGGACTCCTTGCAAATCCGTCCTACGACCCCAGCGGCGGTGTTGAAGTTTAAAAAACCCTAACATACCTACTTCTTCTATCCTTGGCTGGAAGAGTTACTACTGGAATCATTGTCCAAGTATTACAGCCACCTTTGTGTGTATCCCGGGGTGTACAAAGAAGGAACAGCTACCTACATGGCTCTGCTTGGGAAGAGGCCTATGGTGTATGACGGCGGGACTGTTCTCCTTATAGCTATATGTGGAGGAAAGTTTGGCAGGACTTCTTGTTTCACGCTCCTGTACTCTGCCTGGTTTATCCACGAGACGCTGGGAATAAACACCCTATTGTCATTTCACCTATAACACACGGTCTTGAGGACTGGCCGGACGGATGATCTATTCTAAGCTATATTGTCTCCTGAGATATCTCTTCCACTGTTCCTACCTATTTTCCTTTAGTAATACCATTTCCATTTCTTCAGTAATACTGTTTTTTACATATACATACATCCTGTTTTTGCTCCAGTCATAGGTATTTTCAATGTATATTCTGTGACTTTATATCATATATTCGGTTCGACGAATGCTATTGAAAATGATGGTGGAGGAGTTTTGTACTTTGGTCCATTTACACATAGGGGCTGTGGTTTGGGATCCAAGTACGCATTAGTTGGGGGTGGGTTGTACAGGGTGGGGGGTTATAGGGGTGGTTTGTTTTGGGCATTTTGGGGGGGCTCAGTTAGTTTTAACTCTTATATTTCCTGTTTGGCTGGACACCTGTATGTGCAACGATCTTTCCTCCCAGCATAATGTTTTTCCATTTTCTGTTCTTAGTGGGTATTATACTGACAGACTATATTTCTCTACTTGCTACAGCCTTGTCGTATTTTAATGTGACATACTACCTTGATTATATGTGCGTTATATATCTGCTCTTCTCTAGGGCCCAGATGGCGCCTTTGGGCACTGGAAGATTAAATATCCTGTAATGTACCACTTTTGCTTGGAACGTTAACATTCAATATATTTTTATCTCCGTATAATATTTTACTGTCAATAATATTCTGATTATTTCTCACCCTACATCTGTTGTCTTAATATATGTGATGGACCTGGTGGTCATGTCTGTTACACTCCTTGTTCATATCAGGAGTTTTGTTTATTACATCTCAAAACATTTCAATAAAAAGCACTGAATTAAAAAAAAAATGCCTCGTGCCTTGCTAGAGATGCTTGAAAGTCAATTGAATTTCACCAATTTAAAATGTATGAACATGTTAATGATAAACAAGCCCCTTTTTGAGGTTAAGACAGGGAGTGGCTTCCTACATGAAGCCAGCTTTTTGCTTATTGCAGCCTGGACTGGCAGTCCCAGAGGGAGAAAAAAAACCTCCCAAAGGGACTGCCTTTGCGAGCAACTGTCAGGTACAATTTCCAATGGGAAGTTACTGCCAGTCACAGTGTGTAGCCAGTGCAGTCTCACAGACTACATCTGGCCTCACTGACACGGAGCTGGGATGCAGATTTTACCTGGTAAAATTTATACATAGGTAAAATCCTCCACTAGTTACCGATATCGTTCAGTAGTGTTCATTCTAGCACTCGCCAACTTTGAAAACCCATGCAGTTCATCTTCCCTGCCTGGGGTGTCACTGTCTGCTGTAGTGCTTCTAGCACAGTGTGGTCTGAATATCAGCACTGATATGCAAAACAAGACCTGTGCTAGAAACACCACAGCAGACAGCGACACCCCAGGCAGGGAACAGGAACTGCATGGTTTTCAAAGATGGCGGGTGCTAGAAGGAACACTAGTTCAGTGACGTCACAGGGTCCACGGCTGTGTATTGTCAGATTGAGCTGCATTTTGTCATACGTATATGTTGTCTAAGATGGATATGTATATATGTATGTAAATTTGAAGGCAAAGAGACTCCTCCAGCCTAGATTACCAACCCTTCCACCTGCCCGATTGCTTATGTAGTACTTGCATTTGCTGACTGCACATTAAACAGGGCACAATTATAGGTAAGCATAAATGTATATATATGTAGGGAAGCCAATCTTGGGGCATTTTTTCAGTCCCGAGATTGAAAAATGCTCAATTCCATGATTCCCGGGATTGATTTCCCTGATACAAAAACCAATCCCGAGATCCGCCACCCTGTATGTGTATATAGGATGTCCGTTTGGCTGTTTCAAGGCAACAAAATAGAACCCTCTTTTAAGCACTTTACAGTACTCTGTAAAGGTTTTGCCCATGCGCGGTCATACAGCAGAAGTGTGTACAAACAGGACTTTTTTGCAAATTGAATTCTGTAGCTGCAATGGTCACCAAGTGCCAAGCTAGATCGTCTGATGGTGGGATTCCGCTGTCCATCTCTATTGAGCAGTCTAGATTTAGCTATGATGTTGACCAATAAGGCAAGTCAAATATTTCATGTTTATACCTGATGAAAGATCTTTGCTGATTGGTTGCAGGAACTTGCAGCATATATGCATAAGCATACAACATGACCCTCTCCAAGAGGGACACATTGCTCTGCTTCTGCACTTTCCTCCTAAATTATAATTGCCATCACCTGTGTTGAAGCACCTTTCTAAGCAATTTACCTCCTCAACATAGGTGATGGTAATCATACAGTAAGAAGGAAGTCCAGGAGCAGAGCATTGTCCTGGAGAGGGTCATGTTGGGAGGTATGCGATAGTCCGGCTGAATGCTGCATACATCTATTGAACGCCCTAATCCGACGGTTTTTATTGATCACTTATATATGTTCACCCATACTGTACATAAATTATACTACACGCAATTACACAGACATGTACGGGACACTCAGCTGCTTGCCTTTTGCTCCTTTGCCACCTTTTCCTTTCGGCGGCATGGGTCTACTCCTGCTCTATGTATTCTTCTCCGTACAAGGCAAAGAAGACGGGCTTCCGTACAGTCGCAGATGTGACGTCATCATAAAGTGCCCGTCTTGTAGCTGTAGACGTCCACCGCCAGGAAATTAGCTGCTGTCGCAGTTCTTCCCACGTTTGTATATTGTAGCCTATGAAAGGAATTGCTTTTCGGGCCATGCGACATTCATAGTATGGTGGATGAAAAATATTGTTATTTTATAAATACAAATGATGGTGAACTAAGAGAAGGGAATGAGCCTGTCCGTATATAATTGCTCTTACAAAATGAGTGCAAATAGCAGCTGGCACAAACGTAAAAGTGTCCACTTCTGAGTATATGAACACTTCCCTACCTGTAGGGACGTATAGTTTGGTATGTTGTGGCAGCACATGGATTCACAATGTCGCTTCCTTGGGCTCTCATGAACTATGCTTGCTGACTGTTATTCAGTTTTCATGAAGTAACTGTTAGCTGCCTGTGTTTAAATAGCTGCAATACAGGGAAATATTATAGCCCTGTATGTCCCTAGCATATTACAGTGGACACATGATACAGCTAATGCCACCCTGACATGGTGCTTTTACTTGCGGCAAACCCTCATATTCAACGGCGTCGTTACGAGGCTGAAGTTGGCTTCTTATTCGGCCAGCTTCTTATTCGAGCTCCAGCTTCTTATTCGAGCTCCAGCTTCTTATTCGAGCTTCAGCTTCTTATTCAGAACAATCACTTTTACAAGGGTTAATGAATCATGGACCACAAATTTCACTGCAGAAATCAACACAGAGGGGTTGCCTACATATGACCCACTTGCAATTTCTTTTGACCAACAATGATTTGGGCAGAAAATGGGCACAAAAATGGGCATGGGTCCCAGATATCATTTTGAATAAGTAGCTGGTGTCCTGCAAGGGTTAAACAGCGTTGGTCAAAATATATTACACTGGAAACCCGCACAGGGGGGTCACTTACATATGACCCACTTGCCATTTCTTTTGACCAACAAGGATTTGGGCAGTAATAGGGCAGTAAAGTGGGCATGGGTCCCAGATGTCATCATTTTGAATAAGTAGCTGGTGTCCTGCAAGGGTTAAACAGCGTTGGTCAAAAAATGTTACACTTGGAATCCACACAGGGGGGTCAGATACATATGACCCACTTGCCATTTCTTTTGACCAACAAGGATTTGGGCAGAAATAGGGCAGTAAAGTGGGCATGGGTCCCAGAATCATCATTTTGAATAAGTAGCTGGTGTCCTGCAAGGGTTAAACAGCGTTGGTCAAAAAATATTACACTGGAAACCCGCACAGGGGGGTCAATTACATATGACCCACTTGCCATTTCTTTTGACCAACAAGGATTTGGGCAGAAATAGGGTAGTAAAGTGGGCATGGGTCCCAGAATCATCATTTTGAATAAGTAGCTGGTGTCCTGCAAGGGTTAAACAGTGTTGGTCAAAACATATTACACTTGAAACCCAAACAGGGGGGTTGCCTACATATGACCCACTTGCAATTTCTTTTGACCAACAAGGATTTGGGCAGAAATAGGGCACTAAAGTGGGCATGGGTCCCAGAATCATAATTTTGAATAAGTAGCTGGTGTCCTGCAAGGGTTAAACAGCGTTGGTCAAAAAATGTTACACTTGGAATCCACACAGGGGGGTCAGATACATATGACCCAATTGCCATTTCTTTTTACCAACAAGGATTTGGGCAGTAATAGGGCAGTAAAGTGGGCATGGGTCCCAGATGTCATCATTTTGAATAAGTAGCTGGTGTCCTGCAAGGGTTAAACAGCGTTGGTCAAAAAATGTTACACTTGGAATCCACACAGGGGGGTCAGATACATATGACCCACTTGCCATTTCTTTTGACCAACAAGCATTTGGGCAGAAATAGGGCAGTAAAGTGGGCATAGGTCCCAGAATCATCATTTTGAATAAGTAGCTGGTGTCCTGCAAGGGTTAAACAGTGTTGGTCAAAACATATTACACTTGAAACCCAAACAGGGGGGTTGCCTACATATGACCCACTTGCAATTTCTTTTGACCAACAATGATTTGGGCAGAAAATGGGCACAAAAATGGGCATGGGTCCCAGATGTCATCATTTTGAATAAGTAGCTGGTGTCCTGCAAGGGTTAAACAGCGTTGGTCAAAAAATGTTACACTTGGAATCCACACAGGGGGGTCAGATACATATGACCCACTTGCCATTTCTTTTGACCAACAAGGATTTGGGCAGAAATAGGGCAGTAAAGTGTGCATGGGTCACAGATGTCATTATTTTGAATAAGTAGCTGGTGTCCTGCAAGGGTTAAACAGTGTTGGTCAAAACATATTACACTTGAAACCCACACAGGGGGGTTGCCTACATATGACCCACTTGCCATTTCTTTTGACCAACAAGGATTTGGGCAGAAATAGGGCAGTAAAGTGGGCATGGGTCCCAGAATCATTATTTTGAATAAGTAGCTGGTGTCCTGCAAGGGTTAAACAGTGTTGGTCAAAAAATATTACACTGGAAACCCGCACAGGGGGGTCACTTACTTATGACCCACTTGCCATTTCTTTTGACCAACAAGGATTTGGGCAGAAATAGGGCAGTAAAGTGGGCATGGGTCCCAGAATCATCATTTTGAATAAGTAGCTGGTGTCCTGCAAGGATTAAACAGTGTTAGTCAAAACATATTACACTTGAAACCCACACAGGGAGGTTGCCTACATATGACCCACTTGCAATTTCTTTTGACCAACAATGATTGGGGCAGAAAATGGGCACAAAAATGGGCATGGGTCCCAGAATCATCATTTTGAATAAGTAGCTGGTGTTCTGCAAGGGTTAAACAGCGTTGGTCAACAAATATTACACTGGAAACCCGCACAGGGGGGTCACTTACATATGACCCACTTGCCATTTCTTTTGACCAACAAGGATTTGGGCAGAAATAGGGCACTAAAGTGGGCATGGGTCCCAGAATCATCATTTTGAATAAGTAGCTGGTGTTCTGCAAGGGTTAAACAGCGTTGGTCAACAAATATTACACTGGAAACCCGCACAGGGGGGTCACTTACATATGAACCACTTTCCATTTCTTTTGACCAACAAGGATTTGGGCAGAAATAGGGCAGTAAAGTGTGCATGGGTCACAGATGTAATTATTTTGAATAAGTAGCTGGTGTCCTGCAAGGGTTAAACAGTGTTGGTCAAAACATATTACACTTGAAACCCACACAGGGGGGTTGCCTACATATGACCCACTTGCAATTTCTTTTGACCAACAATGATGTGGGCAGAAAATGGGCACAAAAATGGGCATGGGTCCAAGATATCATTTTGAATAAGTAGCTGGTGTCCTGCAAGGGTTAAACAGCGTTGGTCAAAAAATATTACACTGGAAACCCGCACAGGGGGGTCACTTACATATGACCCACTTGCCATTTCTTTTGACCAACAAGGATTTGGGCAGTAATAGGGCACTAAAGTGGGCATGGGTCCCAGATGTCATCATTTTGAATAAGTAGCTGGTGTCCTGCAAGGGTTAAACAGCGTTGGTCAAAAAATGTTACACTTGGAATCCACACAGGGGGGTCAGATACATAAGACCCACTTGCCATTTCTTTTGACCAACAAGGATTTGGGCAGAAATAGGGCAGTAAAGTGGGCATGGGTCCCAGAATCATCATTTTGAATAAGTAGCTGGTGTCCTGCAAGGGTTAAACAGTGTTGGTCAAAACATATTACACTTGAAACCCACACAGGGGGGTTGCCTACATATGACCCACTTGCAAGTTCTTTTGACCAACAAGGATTTGGGCAGAAATAGGGCACTAAAGTGGGCATGGGTCCCAGAATCATCATTTTGAATAAGTAGCTGGTGTCCTGCAAGGATTAAACAGTGTTAGTCAAAACATATTACACTTGAAACCCACACAGGGAGGTTGCCTACATATGACCCACTTGCAATTTCTTTTGACCAACAATGATTGGGGCAGAAAATGGGCACAAAAATGGGCATGGGTCCCAGAATCATCATTTTGAATAAGTAGCTGGTGTTCTGCAAGGGTTATACAGCGTTGGTCAACAAATATTACACTGGAAACCCGCACAGGGGGGTCACTTACATATGACCCACTTGCCATTTCTTTTGACCAACAAGGATTTGGGCAGAAATAGGGCACTAAAGTGGGCATGGGTCCCAGAATCATCATTTTGAATAAGTAGCTGGTGTTCTGCAAGGGTTAAACAGCGTTGGTCAACAAATATTACACTGGAAACCCGCACAGGGGGGTCACTTACATATGAACCACTTTCCATTTCTTTTGACCAACAAGGATTTGGGCAGAAATAGGGCAGTAAAGTGTGCATGGGTCACAGATGTCATTATTTTGAATAAGTAGCTGGTGTCCTGCAAGGGTTAAACAGTGTTGGTCAAAACATATTACACTTGAAACCCACACAGGGGGGTTGCCTACATATGACCCACTTGCAATTTCTTTTGACCAACAATGATTTGGGCAGAAAATGGGCACAAAAATGGGCATGGGTCCAAGATATCATTTTGAATAAGTAGCTGGTGTCCTGCAAGGGTTAAACAGCGTTGGTCAAAAAATATTACACTGGAAACCCGCACAGGGGGGTCACTTACATATGACTCACTTGCTATTTCTTTTGACCAACAAGGATTTGGGCAGTAATAGGGCAGTAAAGTGGGCATGGGTCCCAGATGTCATCATTTTGAATAAGTAGCTGGTGTCCTGCAAGGGTTAAACAGCGTTGGTCAAAAAATGTTACACTTGGAATCCACACAGGGGGGTCAGATACATAAGACCCACTTGCCATTTCTTTTGACCAACAAGGATTTGGGCAGAAATAGGGCAGTAAAGTGGGCATGGGTCCCAGAATCATCATTTTGAATAAGTAGCTGGTGTCCTGCAAGGGTTAAACAGCGTTGGTCAAAAAATATTACACTGGAAACCCGCACAGGGGGGTCAATTACATATGGCCCACTTGCCATTTCTGTTGACCAACAAGGATTTGGGCAGAAATAGGGCAGTAAAGTGTGCATGGGTCACAGATGTCATTATTTTGAATAAGTAGCTGGTGTCCTGCAAGGGTTAAACAGTGTTGGTCAAAACATATTACACTTGAAACCCACACAGGGGGGTTGCCTACATATGACCCACTTGCAATTTCTTTTGACCAACAATGATGTGGGCAGAAAATGGGCACAAAAATGGGCATGGGTCCAAGATATCATTTTGAATAAGTAGCTGGTGTCCTGCAAGGGTTAAACAGCGTTGGTCAAAAAATATTACACTGGAAACCCGCACAGGGGGGTCACTTACATATGACCCACTTGCCATTTCTTTTGACCAACAAGGATTTGGGCAGTAATAGGGCAGTAAAGTGGGCATGGGTCCCAGATGTCATCATTTTGAATAAGTAGCTGGTGTCCTGCAAGGGTTAAACAGCGTTGGTCAAAAAATGTTACACTTGGAATCCACACAGGGGGGTCAGATACATAAGACACACTTGCCATTTCTTTTGACCAACAAGGATTTGGGCAGAAATAGGGCAGTAAAGTGGGCATGGGTCCCAGAATCATCATTTTGAATAAGTAGCTGGTGTCCTGCAAGGGTTAAACAGTGTTGGTCAAAAAATGTTACACTTGGAATCCACACAGGGGGGTCAGATACATATGACCCAATTGCCATTTCTTTTGACCAACAAGGATTTGGGCAGAAATAGGGCACTAAAGTGGGCATGGGTCCCAGAATCATCATTTTGAATAAGTAGCTGGTGTCCTGCAAGGGTTAAACAGCGTTGGTCAAAAAATGTTACACTTGGAATCCACACAGGGGGGTCAGATACATATGACCCACTTGCCATTTCTTTTGACCAACAAGGATTTGGGCAGAAATAGGGCAGTAAAGTGGGCATGGGTCCCAGAATCATCATTTTGAATAAGTAGCTGGTGTCCTGCGAGGATTAAACAATGTTGGTCAACAAATATTACACTGAAAACCCGCACAGGGGGGTCACTTACATATGACCCACTTGCCATTTCTTTTGGCCAACAAGGATTTGGGCAGAAATAGGGCAGTAAAGTGGGCATGGGTCCCAGAATCATCATTTTGAATAAGTAGCTGGTGTCCTGCAAGGATTAAACAGTGTTGGTCAACAAATATTACACTGGAAACCCGCACAGGGGGGTCACTTATATATTACCCACTTGCCATTTCTTTTGACCAACAAGGATTTGGGCAGAAATAGGGCAGTAAAGTGGGCATGGGTCCCAGAATCATCATTTTGAATAAGTAGCTGGTGTCCTGCAAGGGTTAAACAGTGTTGGTCAAAAAATATTAAACTGGAAACCCGCACAGGGGGGTTGCCTACATATGACCCACTTGCCATTTCTTTTGACCAACAAGGATTTGGGCAGAAATAGGGCACTAAAGTGGGCATGGGTCCCAGAATCATCATTTTGAATAAGTAGCTGGTGTCCTGCAAGGGTTAAACAGCGTTGGTCAAAAAAATGTTACACTTGGAATCCACACAGGGGGGTCAGATACATATGACTTACTTGCCATTTCTTTTGACCAACAAGGATTTTGCCAGAAATAGGGCAGTAAAGTGGGCATGGGTCCCAGAATCATCATTTTGAATAAGTAGCTGGTGTCCTGCAAGGATTAAACAGTGTTGGTCAAAACATATTACACTTGAAACCCACACAGGGAGGTTGCCTACATATGACCCACTTGCAATTTCTTTTGACCAACAATGATTTGGGCAGAAAATGGGCACAAAAATGGGCATGGGTCCCAGAATCATCATTTTGAATAAGTAGCTGGTGTTCTGCAAGGGTTAAACAGCGTTGGTCAAATAATTTTACACTTGGAATCCACACAGGGGGGTCAGATACAAATGACCCACTTGCCATTTCTTTTGACCAACAAGGATTTGGGCAGAAATAGGGCACTAAAGTGGGCATGGGTCCCAGAATCATCATTTTGAATAAGTAGCTGGTGTCCTGCAAGGGTTAAACAGCGTTGGTCAAAAAATATTACACTGGAAACCCGCACAGGGCGGTCACTTACATATGACCCACTTGCCATTTCTTTTGACCAACAAGGATTTGGGCAGTAATAGGGCAGTAAAGTGGGCATGGGTCACAGATGTCATCATTTTGAATAAGTAGCTGGTGTCCTGTAAGGGTTAAACAGTGTTGGTCAAAACATATTACACTTGAAACCCACACAGGGGGGTTGCCTACATATGACCCACTTGCAATTTCTTTTGACCAACAAGGATTTGGGCAGAAAATGGGCACAAAAATGGGCATGGGTCCCAGAATCATCATTTTGAATAAGTAGCTGGTGTTCTGCAAGGGTTAAACAGCGTTGGTCAACAAATATTACACTGAAAACCCGCACTAGGGGGTCACTTACATATCACCCACTTGCCATTTCTTTTGACCAACAAGGATTTGGGTGGAAATAGGGCACTAAAGTGGGCATGGGTCACAGAATCATCATTTTGAATAAGTAGCTGGTGTTCTGCAAGGGTTAAACAGCGTTGGTCAACAAATATTACACTGGAAACCCGCACAGGGGGGTCACTTACATATGACCCACTTGCCATTTCTTTTGACCAACAAGGATTTGGGCAGAAATAGGGCACTAAAGTGGGCATGGGTCCCAGGATCATCATTTTGAATGAGTACACCAGCTACTTATTCAAAATAATGACATCTGTGACCCATGCCCACTTTACTGCCATATTTCTGCCCAAATCCTTGTTGGTCAAAAGAAATGGCAAGTGGGTCATATGTATCTGACCCCCCTGTGTGGATTCCAAGTGTAACATTTTTAGACCAACGCTGTTTAACCCTTGCAGAACACCAGCTACTTATTCAAAATGATGATTCTGGGACCCATGCCCACTTTAGTGCCCTATTTCTGCCCAAATCCTTGTTGGCCAAAAGAAATGGCAAGTGGGTGATATGTAAGTGACCCCCTAGTGCGGGTTTTCAGTGTAATATTTGTTGACCAATGCTGTTTAACCCTTGCAGAACACCAGCTACTTATTCAAAATGATGATTCTAGGACCCATGCCCATTTTTGTGCCCATTTTCTGCCCAAATCATTGTTGGTCAAAATAAATGGCAAGTGGGTCATATGTAAGTGACCCCCCTGTGTGGGTTTCAAGTGTAATATGTTTTGACCAACACTGTTTAACCCTTGCAGGACACCAGCTACTTATTCAAAATAATGACATCTGTGACCCATGCCCACTTTACTGCCCAAATCCTTGTTGGTCAAAAGAAATGGCAAGTGTGTCATATGTAACTGACCCCCCTGTGTGGATTCCAAGTGTAACATTTTTTGACCAACGCTGTTTAACCCTTGCAGAACACCAGCTACTTATTCAAAATGATGATTCTGGGACCCATGCCCATTTTTGTGCCCATTTTCTGCCCAAATCATTGTTGGTCAAAAGAAATTGCAAGTGGGTCATATGTAGGCAACCCCCCTGTGTGGGTTTCAAGTGTAATATGTTTTGACCAACACTGTTTAACCCTTGCAGGACACCAGCTACTTATTCAAAATGATGATTCTGGGACCCATGCCCACTTTAGTGCCCTATTTCTGCCCGAATCCTTGTTGGTCAAAAGAAATGGCAAGTGGGTCATATGTAAGTGACCCCCCTGTGCGGGTTTCCAGTGTAATATTTTTTGACCAACGCTGTTTAACCCTTGCAGGACACCAGCTACTTATTCAAAATGATGACATCTGGGACCCATGCCCATTTTTGTGCACATTTTCTGCCCAAATCATTGTTGGTCAAAAGAAATTGCAAGTGGGTCATATGTAGGCAACCCCCCTGTGTGGGTTTCAAGTGTAATATGTTTTGACCAACACTGTTTAACCCTTGCAGGACACCAGCTACTTATTCAAAATAATGACATCTGTGACCCATGCACACTTTACTGCCCTATTTCTGCCCAAATCCTTGTTGGTCAAAAGAAATGGCAAGTGGGTCATATGTAAGTGACCCCCCTGTGCGGGTTTCCAGTGTAATATTTTTTGACCAACGCTGTTTAACCCTTGCAGGACACCAGCTACTTATTCAAAATGATGATTCTGGGACCCATGCCCACTTTAGTGCCCTATTTCTGCCCAAATCCTTGTTGGTCAAAATAAATGGCAAGTGGGTCATATGTATCTGACCCCCCTGTGTGGATTCCAAGTGTAACATTTTTTGACCAACGCTGTTTAACCCTTGCAGGACACCAGCTACTTATTCAAAATGATGATTCTGGGACCCATGCCCACTTTAGTGCCCAATTTCTGCCCAAATCCTTGTTGGTCAAAAGAAATGGCAAGTGGGTCATATGTAAGTGACCCCCCTGTGCGGGTTTCCAGTGTAATATTTTTTGACCAACGCTGTTTAACCCTTGCAGGACACCAGCTACTTATTCAAAATGATGATTCTGGGACCCATGCCCACTTTACTGCCCTATTTCTGCCCAAATCCTTGTTGGTCAAAAGAAATGGCAAGTGGGTCATATGTAAGTGACCCCCCTGTGCGGGTTTCCAGTGTAATATTTTTTGACCAACGCTGTTTAACCCTTGCAGGATACCAGCTACTTATTCAAAATGATGATTCTGGGACCCATGCCCACTTTAGTGCCCTATTTCTGCCCAAATCCTTGTTGGTCAAAAGAAATGGCAAGTGGGTCATATGTAAGTGACCCCCCTGTGCGGGTTTCCAGTGTAATATTTTTTGACCAACGCTGTTTAACCCTTGCAGAACACCAGCTACTTATTCAAAATGATGATTCTGGGACCCATGCCCATTTTTGTGCCCATTTTCTGCCCAAATCATTGTTGGTCAAAAGAAATTGCAAGTGGGTCATATGTAGGTAACCCCCCTGTGCGGGTTTCAAGTGTAATATGTTTTGACCAACACTGTTTAACCCTTGCAGGACACCAGCTACTTATTCAAAATAATGACATCTGTGACCCATGCACACTTTACTGCCCTATTTCTGCCCAAATCCTTGTTGGTCAAAAGAAATGGCAAGTGGGTCATATGTATCTGACCCCCCTGTGTGGATTCCAAGTGTAACATTTTTTGACCAACGCTGTTTAACCCTTGCAGGACACCAGCTACTTATTCAAAATGATGATTCTGGGACCCATGCCCACTTTAGTGCCCTATTTCTGCCCAAATCCTTGTTGGTCAAAATAAATGGCAAGTGGGTCATATGTATCTGACCCCCCTGTGTGGATTCCAAGTGTAACATTTTTTGACCAACGCTGTTTAACCCTTGCAGGACACCAGCTACTTATTCAAAATTATGATTCTGGGACCCATGCCCACTTTAGTGCCCTTTTTCTGCCCAAATCCTTGTTGGTCAAAAGAAATGGCAAGTGGGTCATATGTAAGTGACCCCCCTGTGCGGGTTTCCAGTGTAATATTTTTTGACCAACGCTGTTTAACCCTTGCAGGACACCAGCTACTTATTCAAAATGATGATTCTGGGACCCATGCCCACTTTACTGCCCTATTTCTGCCCAAATCCTTGTTGGTCAAAAGAAATGGCAAGTGGGTCAAATGTAAGTGACCCCCCTGTGCGGGTTTCCAGTGTAATATTTTTTGACCAACGCTGTTTAACCCTTGCAGGACACCAGCTACTTATTCAAAATGATGATTCTGGGATCCATGCCCACTTTAGTGCCCTATTTCTGCCCAAATCCTTGTTGGTCAAAAGAAATGGCAAGTGGGTGATATGTAAGTGACCCCCTAGTGCGGGTTTTCAGTGTAATATTTGTTGACCAACGCTGTTTAACCCTTGCAGAACACCAGCTACTTATTCAAAATGATGATTCTGGGACCCATGCCCATTTTTGTGCCCATTTTCTGCCCAAATCATTGTTGGTCAAAAGAAATTGCAAGTGGGTCATATGTAGGTAACCCCCCTGTGCGGGTTTCAAGTGTAATATGTTTTGACCAACACTGTTTAACCCTTGCAGGACACCAGCTACTTATTCAAAATAATGACATCTGTGACCCATGCACACTTTACTGCCCTATTTCTGCCCAAATCCTTGTTGGTCAAAAGAAATGGCAAGTGGGTCATATGTATCTGACCCCCCTGTGTGGATTCCAAGTGTAACATTTTTTGACCAACGCTGTTTAACCCTTGCAGGACACCAGCTACTTATTCAAAATGATGATTCTGGGACCCATGCCCACTTTAGTGCCCTATTTCTGCCCAAATCCTTGTTGGTCAAAATAAATGGCAAGTGGGTCATATGTATCTGACCCCCCTGTGTGGATTCCAAGTGTAACATTTTTTGACCAACGCTGTTTAACCCTTGCAGGACACCAGCTACTTATTCAAAATGATGATTCTGGGACCCATGCCCACTTTAGTGCCCTATTTCTGCCCAAATCCTTGTTGGTCAAAAGAAATGGCAAGTGGGTCATATGTAAGTGACCCCCCTGTGCGGGTTTCCAGTGTAATATTTTTTGACCAACGCTGTTTAACCCTTGCAGGACACCAGCTACTTATTCAAAATGATGATTCTGGGACCCATGCCCACTTTACTGCCCTATTTCTGCCCAAATCCTTGTTGGTCAAAAGAAATGGCAAGTGGGTCAAATGTAAGTGACCCCCCTGTGCGGGTTTCCAGTGTAATATTTTTTGACCAACGCTGTTTAACCCTTGCAGGACACCAGCTACTTATTCAAAATGATGATTCTGGGATCCATGCCCACTTTAGTGCCCTATTTCTGCCCAAATCCTTGTTGGTCAAAAGAAATGGCAAGTGGGTGATATGTAAGTGACCCCCTAGTGCGGGTTTTCAGTGTAATATTTGTTGACCAACGCTGTTTAACCCTTGCAGAACACCAGCTACTTATTCAAAATGATGATTCTGGGACCCATGCCCATTTTTGTGCCCATTTTCTGCCCAAATCATTGTTGGTCAAAAGAAAGTGCAAGTGGGTCATATGTAGGTAACCCCCCTGTGCGGGTTTCAAGTGTAATATGTTTTGACCAACACTGTTTAACCCTTGCAGGACACCAGCTACTTATTCAAAATAATGACATCTGTGACCCATGCACACTTTACTGCCCTATTTCTGCCCAAATCCTTGTTGGTCAAAAGAAATGGCAAGTGGGTCATATGTATCTGACCCCCCTGTGTGGATTCCAAGTGTAACATTTTTTGACCAACGCTGTTTAACCCTTGCAGGACACCAGCTACTTATTCAAAATGATGATTCTGGGACCCATGCCCACTTTAGTGCCCTATTTCTGCCCAAATCCTTGTTGGTCAAAATAAATGGCAAGTGGGTCATATGTATCTGACCCCCCTGTGTGGATTCCAAGTGTAACATTTTTTGACCAACGCTGTTTAACCCTTGCAGGACACCAGCTACTTATTCAAAATGATGATTCTGGGACCCATGCCCACTTTAGTGCCCTATTTCTGCCCAAATCCTTGTTGGTCAAAAGAAATGGCAAGTGGGTCATATGTAAGTGACCCCCCTGTGCGGGTTTCCAGTGTAATATTTTTTGACCAACGCTGTTTAACCCTTGCAGGACACCAGCTACTTATTCAAAATGATGATTCTGGGACCCATGCCCACTTTACTGCCCTATTTCTGCCCAAATCCTTGTTGGTCAAAAGAAATGGCAAGTGGGTCAAATGTAAGTGACCCCCCTGTGCGGGTTTCCAGTGTAATATTTTTTGACCAACGCTGTTTAACCCTTGCAGGACACCAGCTACTTATTAAAAATGATGATTCTGGGACCCATGCCCACTTTAGTGCCCTATTTCTGCCCAAATCCTTGTTGGTCAA
The DNA here is from genome assembly GCF_055691185.1 of Crinia signifera. Taxonomy (NCBI): domain Eukaryota; kingdom Metazoa; phylum Chordata; class Amphibia; order Anura; family Myobatrachidae; genus Crinia; species Crinia signifera. Next base: position 55,312,167 of record NC_139225.1, on the reverse strand, counting down.
AAGAAATGGCAAGTGGGTGATATGTAAGTGACCCCCTAGTGCGGGTTTTCAGTGTAATATTTGTTGACCAACGCTGTTTAACCCTTGCAGAACACCAGCTACTTATTCAAAATGATGATTCTGGGAACCATGCCCATTTTTGTGCCCATTTTCTGCCCAAATCATTGTTGGTCAAAAGAAATTGCAAGTGGGTCATATGTAGGTAACCCCCCTGTGCGGGTTTCAAGTGTAATATGTTTTGACCAACACTGTTTAACCCTTGCAGGACACCAGCTACTTATTCAAAATGATGATTCTGGGACCCATGCCCACTTTAGTGCCCTATTTCTGCCCAAATCCTTGTTGGTCAAAAGAAATGGCAAGTGGGTCATATGTAATTGACCCCCCTGTGCGGGTTTCCAGTGTAATATTTTTTGACCAACGCTGTTTAACCCTTGCAGGACACCAGCTACTTATTCAAAATGATATCTGGGACCCATGCCCATTTTTGTGCCCATTTCTGACCAAATCCTTGTTGGTCAAAAGAAATTGCAAGTGGGTCATATGTAGGCAACCCCCCTGTGTGGGTTTCAAGTGTAATATGTTTGACCAACACTGTTTAACCCTTGCAGGACACCAGCTACTTATTCAAAATAATGACATCTGTACCCATGCCCACTTTACTGCCCTATTTCTGCCCAAATCCTTGTTGGTCAAAAGAAATGGCAAGTGGGTCATATGTATCTGACCCCCTGTGTGGATTCCAAGTGTAAGATTTTTTGACCAACGCTGTTTAACCCTTGCAAAACACCAGCTACTTATTCAAAATGATGATTCTGGGACCCATGCCCACTTTAGTGCCCTATTTCTGCCCAAATCCTTGTTGGTCAAAAGAAATGGCAAGTGGGTGATATGTAAGTGACCCCCTAGTGCGGGTTTCCAGTGTAATATTTTTTGACCAACGCTGTTTAACCCTTGCAGGACACCAGCTACTTATTCAAAATGATGATTCTGGGACCCATGCCCACTTTACTGCCCTATTTCTGGCCAAATCCTTTTTGGTCAAAAGAAATGGCAAGTGGGTCATATGAAAGTGACCCCCCTGTGCGGGTTTCCAGTGTAATTTTTTTGACCAACGCTGTTTAACCCTTGCAGGACACCAGCTACTTATTCAAAATGATGATTCTGGGACCCATGCCCACTTTAGTGCCCTATTTCTGCCCAAATCCTTGTTGGTCAAAAGAAATGGCAAGTGGGTCATATGTAATTGACCCCCCTGTGCGGGTTTCCAGTGTAATATTTTTTGACCAACGCTGTTTAACCCTTGCAGGACACCAGCTACTTATTCAAAATGATATCTGGGACCCATGCCCATTTTTGTGCCCATTTTCTGACCAAATCCTTGTTGGTCAAAAGAAATTGCAAGTGGGTCATATGTAGGCAACCCCCCTGTGTGGGTTTCAAGTGTAATATGTTTTGACCAACACTGTTTAACCCTTGCAGGACACCAGCTACTTATTCAAAATAATTACATCTGTGACCCATGCCCACTTTACTGCCCTATTTCTGCCCAAATCCTTGTTGGTCAAAAGAAATGGCAAGTGGGTCATATGTATCTGACCCCCCTGTGTGGATTCCAAGTGTAAGATTTTTTGACCAACGCTGTTTAACCCTTGCAAAACACCAGCTCCTTATTCAAAATGATGATTCTGGGACCCATGCCCACTTTAGTGCCCTATTTCTGCCCAAATCCTTGTTGGTCAAAAGAAATGGCAAGTGGGTGATATGTAAGTGACCCCCTAGTGCGGGTTTCCAGTGTAATATTTTTTGACCAACGCTGTTTAACCCTTGCAGGACACCAGCTACTTATTCAAAATGATGATTCTGGGACCCATGCCCACTTTACTGCCCTATTTCTGGCCAAATCCTTTTTGGTCAAAAGAAATGGCAAGTGGGTCATATGTAAGTGACCCCCCTGTGCGGGTTTCCAGTGTAATATTTGTTGACCAACGCTGTTTAACCCTTGCAGAACACCAGCTACTTATTCAAAATTATGATTCTGGGACCCATGCCCATTTTTGTGCCCATTTTCTGCCCAAATCATTATTGGTCAAAAGAAATTGCAAGTGGGTCATATGTAGGCAACCTCCCTGTGTGGGTTTCAAGTGTAATATGTTTTGACCAACACTGTTTAACCCTTGCAGGACACCAGCTACTTATTCAAAATGATGATTCTGGGACCCATGCCCACTTTACTGCCCTATTTCTGCCCAAATCCTTGTTGGTCAAAAGAAATGGCAAGTGGGTCATATGTATCTGACCCCCCTGTGTGGATTCCAAGTGTAACATTTTTTGACCAACGCTGTTTAACCCTTGCAGGACACCAGCTACTTATTCAAAATGATGATTCTGGGACCCATGCCCACTTTAGTGCCCTATTTCTGCCCAAATCCTTGTTGGTCAAAAGAAATGGCAAGTGGGTCATATGTAAGTGACCCCCCTGTGCGGGTTTCCAGTGTAACATTTTTTGACCAACGCTTTTTAACCCTTGCAGGACACCAGCTACTTATTCAAAATGATGATTCTGGGACCCATGCCCACTTTACTGCCCTATTTCTGCCCAAATCCTTGTTGGGTCAAAAGAAATGGCAAGTGGGTCATATGTAAGTGACCCCCCTGTGCGGGTTTCCAGTGTAATATTTTTTGACCAACGCTGTTTAACCCTTGCAGGACACCAGCTACTTATTCAAAATGATGATTCTGGGACCCATGCCCACTTTACTGCTCTATTTCTGCCCAAATCCTTGTTGGTCAAAAGAAATGGCAAGTGGGTCATATGTATCTGACCCCCCTGTGTGGATTACAAGTGTAACATTATTTGACCAACGCTGTTTAACCCTTGCAGGACACCAGCTACTTATTCAAAATGATGATTCTGGGACCCATGCCCACTTTAGTGCCCTATTTCTGCCCAAATCCTTGTTGGTCAAAAGAAATGGCAAGTGGGTCATATGTAAGTGACCTCCCTGTGCGGGTTTCCAGTGTAATATATTTTGACCAATGCTGTTTAACCCTTGCAGGACACCAGCTACTTATTCAAAATGATATCTGGGACCCATGCCCATTTTTGTGCCCATTTTCTGCCCAAATCATTGTTGGTCAAAAGAAATTGCAAGTGGGTCATATGTAGGCAACCCCCCTGTGTTGTTTTCTGCAGTGAAATTTGTGGTCCATGATTCATTAACCCTTGTAAAAGTGATTGTTCTGAATAAGAAGCTGGAGCTCGAATAAGAAGCTGGAGCTCGAATAAGAAGCTGGCCGAATAAGAAGCCAACTTCAGCCTCGTGGCGTCGTTCCACATTTAATTATCTGTCTCTGTAGATCAGGGTTGCCTTGCCTTCAGGGAGAAAATGCTCTGCTCCCGGAGTTCCCTGGTAATGTATGATTGCCATCACCTGTGGGGAGCTAGGTAACTGATAAGAAAGGTGTTTCACCACAGGTGCTGGGAATCATACATTACCAGGGAAGTCCAGGAACAAAGCATTTTCTCCCTGAAGGAGAGGGTCAGATAGGCAACCCTGCTGTAGATGTCTTGGGACAGCATTAAGCAAGGGGAACAGTGGATAAATCTGTTATTTCTCTTTAGGATACCTCTTAACTTTGTTAAAGCAGATATAACCCCCTTGCTGAAAAGGCTGCAGAAAGGGGACTATGTAAAAACCGGACCCGGACTACACTCCGGACCGCTGGACAGGACATCAAAATCTGCAGTCCGGTGCTTGTAGGGTCTGGTCCGGGGGGTGTCTTGTCCGGGGGGGTCCCTGTGATAGCTATCACCAGGGACATGGGGGAGGGGAGATTAAAGCCTCCCTGTGTGGTCCGGACCGTCCGTTTTTTGCTACATGCCCGGACCATACAGAGAGGCTTTATTCTACTCCTCCTCCTCTACCTGGTGACAGGTGTCACAGGCAGCCCCACAGACAGGACACCCCCCGTACCGGAGGCTACAAGCCCCAAAATGCAGAGTTTGTTGTCCGGTCCGGCGGTTTTGTCCTGGTCCGGTTTTCACCCATACCCTGCAGAAAGTATTTATGACAACTTCTTAATGTTACTTAAAATTGCAACTGTTAATAGAAAGTTGGCACTATTAGCAATGATCTGATAAAGCAATCCAGGTTACCCTGCCATTCAAATAACATCATTGGTGTTCTGTAGCAGGCACAAAGGGGAAATACTGGTTCCACATTTTTATGCATAACATTGCATGTGAATTGCACCCTTCCACTAGGGCAGTGGTTCCCAAACTGTGTGCCTAGGCACCCTGGGGTGCCTCAGGACACTTGTAGGGGTGCCGTGGGTTGGTGGACCAGGATCAATCAGGGTTGCCGACTTTCAAATGAGCCTCTCCGGGAGAAGCACGGAGAGGAGACTTTCATTGCCCGTTCGGGGGCGGGGCTTGATTGTGCCGTCATCAAGCCCCGCCCCCATTACGGGAAATAGATTAAATCACTGATCTCCATGGAGGGGGCGGGACTAAAATGACACGAGTGTCGTTTTAGCTCCGCCCCCTCCTCTGAGACCCGCAGATTGCGGCATTTAAATGCCGCAATCGGGGGGGCTCAGTGGGGTCCCCCTGATTCCGGGAGGGTTGCCCACCCTTCCGGGGGGTCGAGAGGGGGACCCGATTTTCAGGAGACTCCCGGTAATTCCCTGAGGGTCGGCAACCCTGGGATGAATTCATATTATTTATGGTCAATGTACCAGGCAAAACCAGTGCTTGTGGCTGCCAATCATAATATATGTGGACAAACCGAAGCAATTCCTGACCCTCACCAGATAACTGTGACATATAAACACAATGAACTTCATTTAATATTTTTTTCCTGAATTTCTCGATAAGAAGCATTTGGCCTAGGGGTGCCTTGAAAATATTTTGATGCTCTAGGGCGCCGTGATTCAAAAAAGTTTGGGAACCCCTGCACTAGGGTGATTCACATGCAACTCAGGCACTTTTAATGTGATTGACAGCAGGTCCGATGCAATCCGTGGCCCCTTGCACATAGCGCTGGAGCCTGCAAGTCACACCCGCAGAAGAAGCAATCTGTCGGATTGCTTCCAAGCCAGGCAGGCATGTCTTGGATTGCATGTGATATATTGTATGCAATGCTCAAGGGGGGATTGCAGGGGAGGGGATTGCTGAAGCATATTGATTGGTTCTAGTCCTGCTAGGATGCAGTCTCCCAAACTATCATCTTGTTTCTGAGCCTTATGTAAATGACTTATATGGTATTACTGATGTTTGATGATTTCATTGTAGTGCTCTGCACTTTTAAAATCCATGCAGTTCTATTTCCTACCTGAAGTGTCACTGTCTGCTTTGGTGCTTCTAGTGCAGTCTAGTCTGAACTGAGATACAGACCAGATTGTGCTAGATGCACCAGAGCAGACAGCGACACCCCAGGCAGGACAGAGGAACTAGAACAAATTTTGCAGGGTGCTAGAATGAACACATTATATATATATATATATATATATATATATATATATATATATATATATATATATATATATATATATATATTTTATTATTTTTTCTTTTTTCTTATAGCTTAGTACAGTAATGTCGATTTGGCAATAAACTCAATTGATACAAAAAAAAATACAGTGTCTGGAGGAATGGATCATTAATTAAACAAGCATTGCTGCATTCCAAATGCATATAGCATAAGGCAATGTTTCCCAAACTACACCCTGGGGGACCCGAAGCTCTTGTAGGAGGGTCTTAGTTTGGTGGTCCATCAACAGAATTGACAGGAAATCAGCACTAAGTAGGCCCCCTTTGTCCTGCGTCAACACATTCTTTTGTCAGTCTCATATGTGTTTGTCCTGTATTTATGTCATAGTTGTATACCTTTCAAGTTTCTGCTCTCCCGGAGCACCCCAGATAGGAGATGCTGCTTTTGCTGTCAGGGGTTAGTGTCGTGCTGTCAGTCATTAGGCCCCGCCCCCAAATTCTGCAATTTGTGGCCCCGCAAGGGGGGAGGCAAGTTTAATGGCTCAAACTGACATCATTAAGCCCTACTTGTGGAACTGCAATTCTCTGTAAAATCGACTCATCCTGTCCAATTCTCTAGGAAGTTGGCTGAATGCAGAACTACCATGGTTGCGGGGTACTACCCTAAAACGGTAGTCTCCCAGCACTTGCGAGAGAGTAGGCAAGTATGATTAATGTCTTATGTCTATTTTGTCTGATTTGTCACATTTGTGAACAAGTATGTTTTCAAAAGTGTTAATATTGAAATATCCTACAATATATTCTTTTGGCACCAGATGGCATATTTTTCTAAAAAGTTTGCAGTGCTTGTGTGCGCAGCTTCCTGAAGTAAATTATTATGTACTAGTAAGCCTGCTCCAAGCAAAAGCTCGGAAAGCTAGCCTGCTATCTTTTGTGTTTGTGTGAGAAACAGATGTAGTTGCACTCTATGGGCAGTATTCAATGAGGCTGATTCGCCATGTTATGGCGATTTTGTGCTATTTTCGTGCTGTAAGGAGATTTTTTTTTACTAAAACGGTGAATCACCCTATTCAATGACCAGATGGCGAATACATTTCAAGGTTTTTATCGCCATGATTCACCGAGTAGCAATCGCTATCTTTTTATGGTGAAGTGGAATGTGAACTTTTAAAATAAAGTGTTTTGTTTTTTACATTTGGTGTCAAAAAATCAGGAATTTTATTCTGAGGAGGGGCATGCTATTTTTATTCATGTGCTTTACAGCACATGAATATATATTTAATAAAAAAAAAAATATATTTTTTTTCACACAGAGCAGCCAGCAGGGGGCCGGGAGCCGAGCCGCTCATTAGATATTCATATATTCACTGCACCCTATCATTACATATGCACGATCGGGTGTAGTGAATACCCGGTCCCCTGTCGGCTATCCCGGGGGGCAGCCTGTGCTGCCTGGCTCCCGGGGAGCCCACCTCCCCCCCCACAAATGTTCTGGGGCAGGCAGGGAGACTTCCATCTCCCTGCCTGCCGCCGTCCTCAGGCTCTCTGCGGCATCGCCGCAGGAGTTAAAATTCGCCGGTCAGGGGCAGTGAGCCCCTGACTCATTGAATACTGGAGCCGGCGAGGCTCCGGAACACGGCGGGTAGTGGCGAATGTGCAGCGAATCCTAAACAGAATTTGCTACACATCGTCAAAATTCTCATTGAATACTGCCCTATAAAAGCAGATGGCAGTGTTTTCGAGACTCACTGACACTAGACATATATATACACATGATGTTCTGGCATAAACGTAATCGGCAGCATCTGTAGCCTGAGCAGAGATAACGGTCAGCCGCTGGCAGAACAAACAAACACATTGCTTCATACTAAAGAGTGCCTAGAAGCTGTACTGGATTGCTTTGGACTATTATGGACCAAAATAGAAGAAAATAATGTTGTGGTGCTTTTGTTTGCTCACTTCAGATTTTCTATGAAACAATCAGGATAACATCACGCCTAGCCTCGGGTAGGTGCACATCAGGCCTATATCGGCACGATTTGCCATATAAGAAAGACATATCGTCTGACTTTAACGCTCAGTTGTGTACTCCTGAGGATGGCATGTGATATCTTCTGGTTGGCCATGCTGGCCGATATCGCATGCCATGCTATGCATATTAATTAAGGACGGAATAACATATTGTTCCTTTGTTCATTAAATCGTCTGATGTGTATGGCAATCTTGAATGGCCGTGCAGAAGGGAAATTGTCCCAACCATCGCTCTAATTGGCTGTCATTCTGTTGTGTACCCACTATTGCTCATTTTAGGTTATAGGGGGTATTCAATGCATGATTCCGACTGTCAAAATGTCCTGATAGTTGGAATCCCGGGCCATTTTCACCCAGCTCGACAGGCAGAATTCACTGTTCCATCTGTCCACTTTCAAATAGGGGGAGTGTTGATAAAAACAACCGTGGATTGTCGAAATACAGCCATGAATGCGACACTCCACGGCCGTTTTCTACAAAACAGATCTGACTGGTTTTAAAGTCAGATACGTTTTATCAAATTCCACCTTCAATACTGTCGGAAACGATAGCATTGAATAGGCAACCGCCACTATTTCCCTGTCAGAAATATTGTCGGGGATTGAATACCGCCCTTTATCTGCTGAAGGGGTCAATGATTATGTAAAAACAGGTTTGGCCAAATTAACTTCAATGGTTATTACTAATAATAATCAGATTTTTTCTATTATCTAGAGCACAATGTATATTTCTTCTACGAATGCATGGCAGCCTTCACGTTGGGATTTCATCCCCTCTCCTTGTAGTTACACAGGTTACTTTTTTCCCAGGGACCTCCCCTTCCGGTATAAATCCCTGCTTCTCCCATTCCCTGGTGTCTTTTTTTCCTGTCTCCTTGTTTAGTTAGAGGCAGGGAGGTTTTATTTTTGGGCTCACTTCTTAGTTACAATGGTTCACTTTGGGTGGAAGCAGCATGGAAGTGTGGCCCTTTTAGGTGTCTGTCCATGTGATCCACATAAGATACTGGGAGCCCGTTTATCTGTAAGTCCCCAGAAAAAGATTGGTATGTACCTGTAATTCTGTCCTCCATGTGCAGGCTGTGAGCTTGGGGCTTAGGTCCAGCGTTGTATACTAGCTGCGGCATGTGTAGTGGACTACACTGCCCAGGATGCACAGTGCGCGCACACTTCTGCTTTCAGCAGGTGGCTGTAACTGAAACAGGACTACAGAGTCCAGAATGCTTGTGCCTATGCGCATTTCCGGCATGGTGGCGGCTCCACGCTTCCCGGGTGCACTCTGCTGATATTTAAAAAGAGCTTACTGAGGCTGCAAGACTGGGGAGCAGAAGAGTGGAGAAATTACAGCAGTGGCAGCGTGTGCAGCAGTTTTTCCTTAGGACATGGGTTCCTTTTCTATATGCTGCTGTTTGGCTTGTAATGCAAACATACTTTATTAGGTTTTACGTGCAAGATGGATCTGCCTTTTCCCATTAGAGATGACAGTGCCCCTGTGAGGTGAGCCCTGTGTGTGTTCTGTTAGGTAGGTTAGAGAATGTTGTTTTCAGTATAGTGACAGGCTTTTTTCTTATTCCATATTGTGCCTTCTGGAGCTGGGAAGAAGACTGTAAAAAGGAAGCATAGCAATCTGTGTTGTATGGCTTGTGACAAGGGCCCTTATTCAGATCTGTGCGGCCGGAGCCGCACACGGTGCTCCGGCCGCACAAACCAATCCCCGCCCACGATACGGATCGCCACGGCCGTCCGTACACGGACGGCTGGCGATCCGCAAGAAAATGGTGGGGCGTACGCCTCCACCATGGTGGGAGCTGCCCCCTGCATTCGATGGTCGGCGACCATCGAAGGCAGGGCCGCACGCCCCACCAGGTCCCGCAAGCTGAGACCACACGGACAATCGTCCGTGTGATAGCTTGTATGGGGGCTGAGAGCTGACATCCGGCGACGTCAGCTTCCCGCCCCCATCACTGGCGTCATACCCTCATTAGCATGCATACGCCCCGCGTTTGCATGGGAACGCCCATGAAACGCGGGGCGTATGCATAGGGAAATGAGGGTATGAAGCCCCTCACGCCCCTATACGCCCCCTTTGCGGCGGACGAACTACGTCTGCGGCGAATTGGGCTGCACATGCGCAGATTGACCTCTGCGCATGTGCAGACTGAAAACATTGGCGGTACGGCCGCACGCGGGCCGTACCGCACGATTCAGAATAAGGGCCAAGGTGTTTCAATCTGTGCAAGGCAAAACTTTATGCGAGGATTGTGAACCTCAGTCTGCAGCCAGTGACAATCAGTCAAAGATATTGAAGGTATTTTCAATGGGAAAGGGGTGGGAAGAGGGGATTTGGGAGGGGATAGAACCTGAGCACAAGTGACACTGGAAGGTTTTGGATAAGGTTTTATCTCTAAATCAAGTTAAGAAAGTGGGTTACCACAGTAATTTTAGATCCAACAACCAGCTAATTGGTAAATGGTGACGTGGCAGTGATGTATAGAAAATAGAGAAGAAAAAGTACTCTCTTTTGTTTGGGGGCACTCTTTTAAATTGTCAAAATATTCGTCAAAGAAATTTTTAATAAAATTGAACTTTTAATAATTCTATTAAAATTGTATTAGACATACAGACAGACAACATCAGACATTGAAGATAAACAGTTGAGTCATTGTAATTTTATAGAATAAATTTGTATTCAACTGTTTGTATAGACCACAAGGGTTATCTGATAGAAGACAACAATGATCAGGCAATTACGGCTGCATTTGAATATCAGCCTGAGGGCAGTATTCAATGAGAAAAGTTCTCCGTGTTTTGTGGAGAACTTGTGCTTTGTTCGCCTTGGACGGAGCATTTTGCTCTCCAAAAGCGAGCAACCCTATTCAATGTGAAATGTTCTCCGTATTTCTAAGTGACTTTCTCCGTGTCTCTCCGTGTAGCAATTCTCCATCTTTTGATGGAGAGCTGGAATGTGAACTTTTAAACTAAAAGTTTTTTTTAAGAAATTTTGGTGTCAAAAAATAATTTTTTTTTTTCTGTGAAGGAATATTTTTTTAAATTTTTTTTTTTTTTTTTTTTTACACAGTGCAGCCAGCAGGGGGCCGGAGCACTCGAGCCGCTCATTAGATATTCATATATTCACTGCACCCGAACGTAACTATGCACAAACGGGTGCAGTGAATACTGGGTCCCCCGCTGGCTATAGGGGGGTGCAGCCTGGGTCCTGGAGAGCCCCCCTCCCCTCCACAGTCCTCTGGAGCAGCCAGGGAGACTTTAATCTCTCTGGCTGCTTCCGGCTCCCTGAAAGCTCCCTGCTCCCTGCAGGGGTTAAGACTCTCCGCGAGTGGCGGAGAGCATCAGCCACATTGAATAGAGGGAGCAGGAGTGGCAGAGAGCCCTCCGGAACACGGAGAGTGCATGGAGAGCGAAATAAAACGCTCTCCATGCACGGAGAACTTTTTCATTGAATACTGCCCTGAGTCTGAATCAAAATTTGCTGTGCCTATCTTTGTGGTAAGGAAGTCGGATAGCGAAATATAATTCACAGATTATAGGACCAGGGAGAAATTGTTCTACTCTGGTGCAGTCCGGATATTTTCAAATATGACATAAGCAGTATTTGCTAAATAAATATGTTATATAAATTTGTAATTTTGCAGTTGCTGCTTATAGTGACAGTTTAGTGATGCAGAACCAAGGCTAGGTATTTAGTTGTGAAGGTAACTGCTTAGGGAAAGGGTGTCAGATATAGATATGCACAAAAGATTAGTGACACTCACAGTTGTAAAGATTGTGGAAGCTGCTGCTGACTCTCTCAACCGTCCTGGTTCTCTGAGAGTCAGTGAGCGATCTGCAATATTATTACTGTATGAACAGAGTGTCAGAGTTAGAAAAATGGGGTATCTGCTTTCTCCTTATAGTAGCGCAAATACCCTGTTGTTTTGGCCACAGTGCAGGGTTAATTGCTATCTATACTTATTGGAGATGAGAGTACCCCTAGAGGTAGGGATATGTGCATGGGATATAGTATATTAAGCGTCTTACTCTTGGGGGTAGGTGCGCTGCTTTCTGATATGTGCTATATGGTGGGGCATTGATAGCAGATGAGCGGCCTCCTGTCTGCGTGAGTAAGTGGATAGATAAAGTAATAGAGTATAGAGTAATAAACATATTTATTTAGCAAATACTCATATTTGAAAATATCCAGACTGCACCAGAGTAGAACAATTTCTCCCTGGTCCTATAATCTGTGAATTATATTTCGCTATCCGACTTCCTTACCACAAAGATAGGCACAGCAAATTTTGATTCAGACTCAGGCTGATATTCAAATACAGCCGTAATTGCCTGATCATTGTTGTCTCCTATCAGATAACCCTTGTGGTCTATACAAACAGTTGAATTAGGGTGGCCAATCCCGGGATCGGGATCCGCGGGATCCCGGGATTTGGCCCCCAAAACACCGGGATTTCAATCCCGGGATTGGAGTTTCCAATCCCGGGATTTCGGGATTAGACTGCGCATGCGCAGTCTAATGCCGGGCAGCGTCTGAGCGGGTGCTCAGCAGCTGCCCGACTTCTCCCGTCCCGGGCAGCGCGGCTCTGCGCAGCGTGACGACGTCAGAGGTCACGCTGCGCAGGCCGCACAGGCTGTCTGCCTCCATACTGTTCCAGCCTGCCCAGCTGCCCTGTCCCCGGACCAGCCCGCCCAGCCGTCCTGTCACCGGACCAGCCCGTCCACCCAGCAGCGGACCTGCCGGCACACCACCATGCCACCAGTGGACCAGCCCGGTCTCCATCACCCCGGCTCGCCCACCCACCCGGCCGCACCACGCATCTGTAAGTAAATATGCGGGGCGGCCGAGGTGGGTTTTTAATAGTAGGGAAGCCAATCCCGGGATCCCGGGGATCCCGGGATTGGGCATTTTTCAATCCCGAATTCCGGGATTGAAAAAATGCCCCGGGATTGGCTTCCCTAAATTGAATACAAATTTATTCTATAAAATTACAATGACTCAACTGTTTATCTTCAATGTCTGATGTTGTCTGTCTGTATGTCTAATACAATTTTAATAGAATTATTAAAAGTTCAATTTTATTAAAAATTTCTTTGACGAATATTTTGACAATTTAAAAGAGTGCCCCCAAACAAAAGAGAGTACTTTTTCTTCTCTATTTTCGAAAGATATTGAAGGATCTGATAGAGGATCAAGTAGAAGTGATAATAATTCTTCCTTTCTGGCCTCAAAGAGCCTGGTTTACGACAGTCCTGAGGTTGGCAGTACAAGGTTCTTGGACCTTGCCGGTGGTGCCGAACCTGTTACATAGTTACATAGTTACATAGTTACATAGTAGATAAGGCTGAATAAAGACTTGCGTCCATCTAGTTCAACCTACGTTTTAATAGCTTATCCCTTGTAAAAGACAGAATATGGTTCTTATTAGTACCCCTGGATATTTTTATCCAATAAATGCTTGTCCAACCTTATTTTGAACGTATTTATTGTATCTGCCAACACCACCTCTCCAGGAAGAGAGTTCCAAAGTTTGACTGCTCTGACCGTAAAGAAATTTTTTCTTTTGAGGGAACGAAATTTTCTTTCCTCTAATCTAAATTCGTGTCCTAGTTTCCTTTCTTGCAGTAAAAAGAGTGCTTGAGAGTTCCTTATATTGGCCCCTGATATATTTGTACATGTTGAGCATGTCCCCCCTTAAACATCTCTTCTCTAGTGTAAATAGTCCTAGTTTGCTTAATCTCTCCTCATAGCTTAAATTCTCCAATCCCCTAATAAGCTTTGTTGCTCTTCTTTGGGTTTTTTTCAATTCCATGATGTCCTTTTTATAGTGTGGGGCCCAGAACTGTACTCCATATTCAAGGTGTGGTCTAACCAATGCCTTGTACAGTGGCATAATTACTTTTGAGTCCCTAGTTTCCATGCCCCTTTTAATACATGCTAGAATTCTGTTGGCCTTTTTTGTTGCAATGTGACATTGAACACTGCACCCCAGCTTATTATCTACATGGACTCCTAGATCCTTTTCAAGTGCTGAAGTACCTAATGCCTCCCCGCTTAGGTTGTAACTTGCACACTGGTTACGTCTCCCGAGATGCATAACCTTGCATTTATCCACATTGGTACAGGGACAAGTGTTACACCCAGATCCAGCAACCTTAGCTTTGACTGCATGGAGATTGAGAGGAACTCCCTAAAGCAGAAGGGTCTGTCGGATCCAGTAGTTTCAGTATGGCATACGTTCATCATCTGGAGAGGATCATTATTATCGATTCAAGAGGGGTCGATGGCTGATGTTTTACAATTTGCTGATGGTCTGGCCAATTCAACCTTGAAAGTTCAAATATCGGCCTTAAATGTTCTGCTAGAGAGAAAGCTGGCGGAAGAACAACCCATTGTCAGATTCTGTAATGCAATCAAAAGAATGAGACCCCCAATAAGATCATTAGTGGCTTCGTGGGATTTGAATCTAGTTTTGAAGGCCATGGTGAAACCTCCTTTCGAACCATTATCAGAAGTTTTGCTGAAATATTTTTGCCTGGAAGACTATTTCTGGTTGCCATAACATCTGCAAGAAGAGTTAGTGAGATTCAAGCGCTTTGGGCAGAAGACCCATATTTGAAGGTGTTCCCAAAGTCGTCTCTGAGTTCCATCTCAAGCAAGAGATCTCATTACCTACATTTTATCCTGAACCCAAGGATGAGGAGGAAGAATTATTACACAAATTAGATGTAGTAAGATGTATTACTATTTATCTAAAAAGGATGGAAGAAATCAGAAAATCAAGAAGCCTGTTTGTGATCCCAGAAGGGGCTAGGAAGGGGCTGACTTCTTCTACCAAACAAGCCATTGCGAGATAGATAAGAGAAGTTCTCATTTGTCTACAAGATGGAAGGTAATGAAGTTCCGGCCATCGTCACGGCACACTCTACTAGGGCTACTGCAACATTATGAAGGCGAAAGCTTTGGTCAAGGATTTGTGTGATACTGCCACTTGGTCCTCAATACATACTTTTTCAAGGCATTATGATGCTGTATATATTTTTCACCATTGGGTAATAAATAGGGGCCCTTACAAACTTTTGCTATGGGGCCCACATGTATCTAGTTACACCACTGATCCTACTTTATAGGGACAATCACAGGACATTACAAAAGATGCAATGTCAGATAATTAAACATACAGAAAGTGGTGGAACAGGGCTATTTCTAATCTGATTGGATTGTAGTGGACAAAACTATTAGGAAACTGCAGGTAGTGTAACATTTACTAGACTAACATGTCCATATGCATGATACAATGAATGTTCTATGCAAGTAGTACAGCTGCTGATGTGAATGTTTCAAATTTTCTCTGTACAGCGCTGCGGAATATGTGTGTGCTATATAAATAACTGGTTAAAAATAAATAAATTATTCATATTACTCTGCAAACTCTATATACCTGTGATACCTTAGGTTTTAACACATACTAGCATATACTACACACATAAATGTGTAGAAGATTTTTAAACCGCACGTTTGTCAGTATTTTGCTGAAATACAGAGCCTAGTAGTACACTCATGGCAGCATCTACTTTTTATCTTATATAATGATTGAACAATAGCATACAGTAGTTAATCGATTAATAAAAGCATTGCTGCTATCTAGGTTAAAGCACTGTAGCTTAGTTGAATGAGAAGCCAAACCAAAAGGGACTCTTCAAAGTATAGCAACACAAAAAGACATCCAGGTTCGGTGCTATTAGATGTTTTTTTATGTAATTATAAAGAAAGGAAGAAAATGATAATGAACATCCTATTTACAGTAGTCGGGTCTATGGTGACTCGCAATCTATTAGAGCACAGCAGATTTGTGTAGATGGTTTTGTTTCCATTGTAATTGTATTTATATAATGTCACCCACCCCCACTTTATCATTCATTAATTCATTAACTCCACAATGCATTGTTTCTGTACTTCTCATCAACCACATACAGTTTCAAGTATTCAGGCCATCATGCTTTTAGCCTGATTCTGAGGTGGGAGTAAAGCAAAGGAGAAGGTAACTGTGCAGCTTTGTAATTCCATGTTGCACTAAAAGTGGAGCAGATTTAAAATGTACAGGGTAACTGTACTGTAGCTGCGAGTGGCATGCGACCAAACCCAGATTTACATTTAATGCTGTCCAGCACTTGTTGGCATAATGCAAAAGTAGTACACTGGGGTTTTGGTCAGAAAAAAGCTGACAAAGACAGAAAAAACGCTTTGTGGGCGCACTCCTTTTTAAATTTAACTGGATTAAATGATTATTTTAAAACATAACTTTTATTAGAGACTTTTGTTAAAATAAGTGGCACGTTTAAGAAAAATTGATTATTTGGTTTTGATCAATATGTGGTGTGATCCTTAAACTATAATTGTTTAAGTGAAAAAAATTTTTATATCACACGTTAGTTTATCATTTATGCACTGTATTCTCAAAGGTACGATTACCAGTGATCATAGGCAGAAAAATGATTCAGTTCCCCAATGACAACAATTTTTGTGCTGGTATTGCACAATAGGTATACCTCAATGGTTACCATACAAAAAACGCCTCGGACATAAAAGGTCTACAGATAGAAAATCAATCTGGCAGTCATATATACAGCAGTTGGACTGAAGTATCGATTCACCTCCCTTGTATTTATATTGCCACACCTGGTCTTCCCCAGGGGTCTCCCACCTAGGTACTGGCCTGGCCCTCCACTGCTTGGCTTCCAAGTTCGGAGTGGGTTTGGGCAATCCAGCGGGGTGTGATGGCAATATGTCTGGGCTAATTCGGTGTGCTTCAATCTATTGATGCTGTTAGACTACAGATAGATATGGCGCAACCGGCTCGACCAATGTATTTAGGAGAGGCAGACTGAATAAGCAGAGCAACTCAAAATCACAGGCAGAGTATTTATGTAGATATCAATAGTTTCTGTATGATGGCGAATTTATGAGTAGGAGAGCCAAGGAGTATAACTGTATATTAATCAAGCGTTAGATACGTTAGATACGTTTTAGAGGCTTTCAGCTGTCATAAGAGACGGTATATTTATACAGGAACTAGACAAAACTAGTTAGATCACACAAATTAATGATGCTCTAGCACTTATATATCTTGGAGAATTGTGGAAACCTAAAGGTGACAAATCTTTAAACGTTATTGCAGACTTGAGATTAATTATGCCAGTATAAGCCCACTGTTGCACAGTTAATTAGACAGATAATTAGTGCTTGTCAGGTTGTGGGCCTGGAATGGTGTTGGAGTCTGCACACGTTGCAATAGTTGACACAGTTAGAACCACCTGTGTAGATGATTTTTAACAGATAGTACTTGGTTTTAATTACTCCGGAGGTTATAGGTATTAATTTATGAGTTGATATATTAAGCCTATCAGGCTGACTCACTTGCTTGCGATGGAATTAAAACCAGAGTGGCAGAGTAATATACATTTTAAGCATGAGCTGCTGGTGAAGAAGACACTGTGTTGTATTAGTTGACACAGTGTGTGTTGACACTCTGTGCCTAAAGTCCCGTACCAAACCCAAGATAGATGGTGTATAGTTGTATTAGTTGACACAGTGACACAATTGACACAGTGTGTGTTGACACTCTGTGCCTAAAGTCCCGTACCAAACCCAAGATAGATGGTGTACAGGGTTAACAGTGTGGCACACTGGGGAGTATGGGGCAAGTTTAACAAGATGGGAGCACTTCCCAACTGCGTGTTGCAGTGGGAGATGCGCCCAGGTACCTGCTGCCGCTGCCTGGGTTAGCGGCTGACGGCGAACTTCAGCGCGTCAGGAGGTTCTGTGTGAGCCGGAAAAGTAGAGCGCCGGTTTGGCGGGTGCTGTATTCTGGTGCTGCCGATAGCTGGGGGGATACGTGGAGTCGAAGAGGCGGAGAGCCGGACCCGCTGCTGGCTGTTAGCCGGGTGCAGAGTAGCTGTCCCGGAGTGTATGAAGCGGCGGCTGGCGCCCGTTCTGCTGCTATAGACTGCCAGAAAGGTGAGGCCTCACCTTTCTGGCAGTCTATAGCAGCAGAACGGGCGCCAGCCGCCGCTTCATACACTCCGGGACAGCTACTCTGCACCCGGCTAACAGCCAGCAGCGGGTCCGGCTCTCCGCCTCTTCGACTCCACGTATCCCCCCAGCTATCGGCAGCACCAGAATACAGCACCCGCCAAACCGGCGCTCTACTTTTCCGGCTCACACAGAACCTCCTGACGCGCTGAAGTTCGCCGTCAGCCGCTAACCCAGGCAGCGGCAGCAGGTACCTGGGCGCATCTCCCACTGCAACACGCAGTTGGGAAGTGCTCCCATCTTGTTAAACTTGCCCCATACTCCCCAGTGTGCCACACTGTTAACCCTGTACACCAT
Organism: Crinia signifera; assembly: GCF_055691185.1. Taxonomy (NCBI): domain Eukaryota; kingdom Metazoa; phylum Chordata; class Amphibia; order Anura; family Myobatrachidae; genus Crinia; species Crinia signifera. The sequence goes on along the minus strand of NC_139225.1, from coordinate 55,294,247 downwards.
CTATCTTGGGTTTGGTACGGGACTTTAGGCACAGAGTGTCAACACACACTGTGTCAATTGTGTCACTGTGTCAACTAATACAACTATACACCATCTATCTTGGGTTTGGTACGGGACTTTAGGCACAGAGTGTCAACACACACTGTGTCAACTAATACAACACAGTGTCTTCTTCACCAGCAGCTCATGCTTAAAATGTATATTACTCTGCCACTCTGGTTTTAATTCCATCGCAAGCAAGTGAGTCAGCCTGATAGGCTTAATATATCAACTCATAAATTAATACCTATAACCTCCGGAGTAATTAAAACCAAGTACTATCTGTTAAAAATCATCTACACAGGTGGTTCTAACTGTGTCAACTATTGCAACGTGTGCAGACTCCAACACCATTCCAGGCCCACAACCTGACAAGCACTAATTATCTGTCTAATTAACTGTGCAACAGTGGGCTTATACTGGCATAATTAATCTCAAGTCTGCAATAACGTTTAAAGATTTGTCACCTTTAGGTTTCCACAATTCTCCAAGATATATAAGTGCTAGAGCATCATTAATTTGTGTGATCTAACTAGTTTTGTCTAGTTCCTGTATAAATATACCGTCTCTTATGACAGCTGAAAGCCTCTAAAACGTATCTAACGTATCTAACGCTTGATTAATATACAGTTATACTCCTTGGCTCTCCTACTCATAAATTCGCCATCATACAGAAACTATTGATATCTACATAAATACTCTGCCTGTGATTTTGAGTTGCTCTGCTTATTCAGTCTGCCTCTCCTAAATACATTGGTCGAGCCGGTTGCGCCATATCTATCTGTAGTCTAACAGCATCAATAGATTGAAGCACACCGAATTAGCCCAGACATATTGCCATCACACCCCGCTGGATTGCCCAAACCCACTCCGAACTTGGAAGCCAAGCAGTGGAGGGCCAGGCCAGTACCTAGGTGGGAGACCCCTGGGGAAGACCAGGTGTGGCAATATAAATACAAGGGAGGTGAATCGATACTTCAGTCCAACTGCTGTATATATGACTGCCAGATTGATTTTCTATCTGTAGACCTTTTATGTCCGAGGCGTTTTTTGTATGGTAACCATTGAGGTATACCTATTGTGCAATACCAGCACAAAAATTGTTGTCATTGGGGAACTGAATCATTTTTCTGCCTATGATCACTGGTAATCGTACCTTTGAGAATACAGTGCATAAATGATAAACTAACGTGTGATATAAAAAATTTTTTCACTTAAACAATTATAGTTTAAGGATCACACCACATATTGATCAAAACCAAATAATCAATTTTTCTTAAACGTGCCACTTATTTTAACAAAAGTCTCTAATAAAAGTTATGTTTTAAAATAATCATTTAATCCAGTTAAATTTAAAAAGGAGTGCGCCCACAAAGCGTTTTTTCTGTCTTTGTCAGCTTTTTTCTGACCAAAACCCCAGTGTACTAGCATTGAATCTAAACGCAGGGCGCACCGCCAACCCCATAACTACCAAAATCTTGTAAGTAGTTTCTATAAGTTGGTTATATATGAAAATAAAATTATCTGTCCAGTCTGTGCGGATCTACACACCCTTGTTTACATAATGCAAAAGTAGCCAGTATTTACCCCATATGCCAGTGGTTCCCAAACTCTTTGAATCACGGCACCCTAAAGTATCAGAATATTTTTCACGGCACCCCTAGGCCAAAAGTTGGTTACTAATTTCAGGAAAAATATAAAAAAAGTTGTGATTTTAAATGTTTTCCTTAGGTCCACTTACTGTATGTGGTGAGAAACATGATTCACTTCTATTTACCCACATATTCTTAATTGGAAGCCACAAGCACTGATTTTCCCTATTTCATTGGCCATAAATAACTTGAATTGATTCTGGACCACCAACCTGAGGCACCCCTGCAAGTGCTCCAAGGCACCCCAGGGACCTAGGCGCACAGTTTGGGAACCACTGCCATATGCAAAAAAAAATTGTTTCCACTCAGTGCAGTTCAAAATGGTTTTTCCGTGTATATACTTATTCCTTTTTACGTTACTTTCACCTCAGAATCTGTCTGACTACTTGTAATCTTATAATACACTCACTGGCATAAAAACTCACTATTGTTAGTCAGTCTGTTTATACCCCTTCGCTAGACTGTACTTTTGCCTCAGTGCTTGATGCCAAATTTTTATTGAGTCTGGGACAAGAATAATGAACAGTTCAACCCAGTGAGGATGATTTTCACTTTACCATGCTATGCCTTATAATGGGATGCATTTATCATCCCGTCAGTCAGGATGCCAGCGTGGCACAATACCGACGCCGATATCCTGACTCCCGCCAGGAGAAAGGCACAGGATCCCAACACACATAGGATCAATCTTGTGTCTGGGAAGCTGCTTGGAACAAATGTTTTAGATTACTTGGATTTGATGCTGGTCATCCTGATGTCTGTCCAGCTTTAAAAGAGTGCCGGAGGACTCACCGACAGTCAGGATTCCAACAGTCATTAACCTAACGCTGGAATCCCGACTGCTAAAAGCCCAACACACGGGCAGCAGCTATTCTCCCTCGCGGGGTCCACGCACCCCCCCATAGAAGGAGAATAAAATAGGTGGCGAGCGTACCGTGCCACTGTGCCCCCACAGTAGTGAGCGCAGCGAGCCCGCAAGGGATTCTGACTACCGGGGTGTTATACCACACCCCTTTAAGATGCAGATTAATTGAATGACAAATAAAGGGCCATAACATATTTCATGAATACACATGTGTTTGTATTTAAACAATATAGATATTATTTTTTACTTAGTGAATTAAATTAAAACTATAAAAGCCATGAAAATGTATCCGACAGGGTTGTATAGGCTTACATTGTAGCCATAGTCCAGGGTGATACAATAGATGTAAATAGACCATACATTTCTTATTCATGCAGGCTGTAAATCATTTGGTTGAAGACCATATTGAATAAAGAATGGTGAGTAGGAGGTACAGTAGCTTTGCAGAACAATATATTGTGAGCAAATTCAGCCAATATCAGGAGTACTACACAGGGCCGTTTCTACACAAATCAGCCCCCGGTGTGAACAGTTAAAATGCATCTCCAATGCACAATTTGAGATTGTACAAATTGCATGCACTGCAGACGCGTGCCCCAAAAGGGGTGTGGTCTAATTATAAGGGTCATGGTCTCATTATTTGGGGTGTGGTCTAGTGTAGTCTTCTTTTTACACCATTTTTCAACCTGCGTGACATTGGTTACCGCAGGAATGCTCGTCCTCCCACGCTTAGGTTGAAGGCCACACAGTGGCATATTAGCATGAAGGTCCACACAGTCACCCAGTAGACCTCACAGATCCCCCCTTGAGCCCAAACAGTGACGGGCTACTTAGATCAATATTCACTGTTTAACCATAATGCCTATTACACATTATGCCACATACCATGATGCCCATTATGCCCCACACTGTAATGCCCATTATACATTATGCCCACTTCACATTATACCACACACCGTAATGCCCGTTATAAACCACACACAGTTATACCCATTATGTATTTTCCACATGCCATAATGCCTATTTCACATTGGCCCTTATTTAGATCTGATCGCAGTATAAATATGTTCTCAAAATGGGCAAAGCCATGTGCGCTGCAGGTGGGGCAGATGTAGCATGTGCAGAGAGAGTTAAATTTGGCAGGGCTGTGTTGAAACTAAAGTCTAAATTGCAGTGTAAAAATAATGCAGCCAGTATTTGCCCTGCACAGAAACAAATTAACTCACACAAATCTAACTCTCTCTATACATGTTACATCTGCCCCACCTGTAGTGCACATGGTTTTGTCCATTTTGAGAACAAATTTGTACTGCGATCAGATCTGAATAAGGGCCATTGTCACATATCATAATGCCTATTACATATTATGCCACATAAGTGACGCTTACCTTCATGCTTCTTGCCTGGAGCTATGTGCTGCTCAATGCCAGGAGCTTCATGCTTGTTGCCATGGAGGGTTTTCATGCTTGCTTCCATGGAAGGATTGCATGCTCATTGCCCAGGTGGGTATTACATGCTTGTTGCCAGGTGGGATTTCATGCTTGTTGCCTGGGGGGGAGGGTTTAGATCAGGGGTGTCAAACTCAAATTCATCGGGGGCCGCATCAGCAGTTTGGTCACCCTCAAAGGGCCGGTTGTATCTGTAGGTCCCCCTGTATAATTATAATGCCATGAGACCACAGGCTGCTCCCCCTGTATAATATAAAATGAATGCCATGACACCACAGGCTGCTCCCCCTGTATAATAATAATGCCATGACACCACAGACTGCTCCCCCTGTATAATATAATAAAAGTAATGCCATGACACATAAATGATTATACAGGAGGAGCAGCCTGTGGTGTCATGGCATTATTATTATTATACACGGGGACACCTCAGGAAACAGCAGATATATATTTTTTTTATTGTGAGTGTGATCCTCATCCTCACTTACTGTTTCTTCGTCTGTCCTGCAGCTGCTGCGGCTTCCAGCTTTTCTTCACTGCTTGCTGCGGCCACACTGTCCCCGACTCCCGGTCCGGCTTCCCTGCCTGCTCCTACTTCTCTACAGACGCATGGGCGGGCGGCGTCATCGTCATGACGTCCCCACCCAGTGTCTGTCACTGCCGGGCATCAGATGGAACAGGCGGCCGGGCCCTCCTCCGCGTAGCCGTGGAGGCCGGCGGCCATGTTTCTGTAGCCGCATACATATGTGCCTACAGGAACATGGCCGCCGACAGTGGAGGAACAGGTAAGGCGGCTGCGGTGGGGTGGGTGAGAGGAGGTGGCCTAGGCAGGAGCTGGGACACACTGCCCTGCGTGCTATCTCCTCGCACGGGTCACATGACGAGGTCGGGCGGGCCGGATTTGGCCCGCGGGCCTTGTGTTTGACACCCGTGGTTTGGCCCGCGGGCCTTGTGTTTGACACCCGTGGTTTGGCCCGCGGGCCTTGTGTTTGACACCCGTGGTTTAGATGCTCATTACCCAGTGGGGGTAGTTGTTGTTGATACATGGTTGTTGTCTGGAGGGGAGGGTTTACATGCTCGTTGCCCAGGGGGTTACAGGTGCACTGTGTGCCCTTTAATAAGAACCACACAAACTTATCTGCTGCAGTGACATCAGTGGCGTAACTAGGGAGGGTGCAGCTGCTATGCCCTTTGGGGGGCCCGAGGGCTCAGCAGACAATCCCCTACACCCTTGATATTTTTTTTGTAGCAGCGCTGCCTGTACCGTACCTTGACCTTGCCCATTCCCCTGACTTTCAGTCCCCACCAGCGGCTGTAGTTTGTCACCGAAGGGGAGGAGCCATTCCAGTAAATGTAGCCTCTCCTCTGCTCTCCCCTTCCTACATCTGTGACTCAACGTCACAATCTGGTGACCAGCCCCGGCGCAAAAATAGAAGTGGGGAAAGTATTGCTGCCAGCACTGTGGTGTGCTTGAGACCCGGGACTGGCGACAGGGAGACTGGTGGCTGGCAGCACTGATGAGTTCCGGGGCTGCTGTGGAGATTATACTGGGGGAGGCACGGTGCAACCTGTACTTGGGGGGGATGGAGGATTTAGGAAGACAAGAAGTAATGATTGTCTCAATTCTTTTAAACTCCTGCTCCACAACCCCCCCCCCCCCCACCCACACATCTCCCACCTATTTGTTTTCTGTCTTGCACTATCTCACTGTTAATAATATCTCCTTCCCCCAGCCCCCCTCTCTTTCCTGTATGTCCCCCCTCTTTTTTTACTCTCCCCTTTTCTCTCTGACACTCCCTCTCGTTCTTTCTCTCGCTCCCCTCACTTCTCTCTCACTACCCCTGACTGTCTCAACCAGTTCTGTCCACCCAGCCCCATCATGTTTCTCCCCCCTCAGTCAGCGGAAGCCACCCCTTCACCCAACCCCCAAAAGCACTAGTGACTTAGGGTGTTATTCTTATTCATTCGGCCGGAGGACCGATATTGTGTGCATGCACCCTACAAAGCAAGCGGGGGGGGGGGGGGGGGGGGGTGTGGCAGCTGGGACATATCCGTCCCAGCATACACGCATATGGAAGTGACTTGAAAGTCACTTTTATATGCGTGTACCTTCCACATCTGATTTGGGAGGTTACCCGCAGCTTAAGAATGGATGTTTTATGCTAAACCATCCATTCGCAGCCTGTGCGGGCGAACCCTCGCTGTGAGGGGGGGGGGGGGGGGGGGCGGACGGACAGACATTTGACAGGGTTTGGTGGATTCGCAATACTGCAAATTCGCAGCCATGCGAATCGACCAGAATAACCTGCTTAGTGCACTGTGCAGCAGCTCGCTGCATAATGTCTGAGTGGCTGGCTGTCTGAGGACGCAGTCGGACTATTACAGTCCACAGCAAGCATCCAGTCTCCTGTCCCCAGCTGTTCCGTCACCTCCCAGAAGCACTGTCTGTGAGTGAAACTGTGACTGATAACAGTTTTAGGCTTTCCTCATGGGTGCCATTTGGCACAGACACACAGCAACTGCAGCACAGGCGGGTGGCAGCCTGCGTGTGAGCCGGATACAGAGGAGGACTGTCCTCCGGGGGCAATGAAACAGCAGGATGGCGCCCTGTGCGCTCGTCCCTCCTGTAAAAACTGCCCTGGTATTACCCAGTTCTCCTGAATTTCAAGATAAATGTTGCTCCCTGGTAGATGTTATCTCCATTGAAAAACCAGTGGAAGCTGAGGGAAGGTTCTTCAATGGTATAAAGTGGGTGGCCTTAGAAATTCATTTTATATGGTGTTATCTCCATAGCATAAAGGTATATCAGTAATGAAGATCATTGATAGATGAGACCAAGATTGATTTGGAATGAAAGTAACAGTAGTGCAATTAAAGGACCCAAGGTGCTTCTTTGGGCACTATCGGCCTTATTCTAGTTCACTCTTTCTGACAAAATCGTTCTTAGATGGACAAAACCATGTGCACTGCACGGGGGCAGATGTCACTTTTGCAGAGATAATTAGATTTGGGTGGGGTTTTACTTCAAAGTGAGATCTATATTGCAGTGTAAAAATAAAGCAGTCAGTATTTACCCTGCACAGAAACAAAATAACTAACCCAAATCTAATTCTCTCTGCACAAGTAACATCTTCCCCCCTGCAGTGCACATGGTTTTGTCTAAGAAGGATTTTGTCAGAAAGAGTGAACTAGAATAAGGCCCTATATATTGAGCACACTGAGAACAAGCAGAGATGTACAGTGCATCCTGGAAAATATTCACAGCGCTTCACTTTTTCCACATTTTGTTATATTACAGCCTTATGCCAAATTTCCCCCAAAATCTACAAATACCCCATAATGACAATGTGAAAAGTGTTTTTGGGAGATTTTTGCTAATTTATTAAAAATAGAAACCTGTGAATACTTTCTGGATGTGCTGTAGTCCTTAACATCAGCTCATGTAGAAGGCCACAAATATTTTCACATGAATCATTTCAAAGTTTTCTTGATTCCACAGTGAGATACAGTATGAAATGGGAAGCATGTCCCCATTTGCAGAATGTTAGGTCAAAACTTAGGGGGAACTAAGGTTTTACCTACTGGAACTTTCTGAGTAACAGGTAAGATACAAGATGAATGCAGGATCAAACTATAGGGGGGTACTCTTTACCTAGAACGGCGCCCATTGCGACCATCGTATGCACTAAAAATTGGGTGCGATGCGATGCCCGCGATTTCCCATAGGGATCAATGTTAAAAGTGAGATTGGACGCGATTTTAGTGTTCAATGCCCGCGATTTTTCCATAGGAAACAAAGTTAAATGGAGCCATCAGAGCACAAATAGTCATCCTAACGTCTGAAATGGCCCCCACAATTGTTAACGCCACCCCACGATCAACGTCAACCCGAAGCGTGGGGAGCGCAGCGGTACGCGTCCTCCGGCCTTTTCATACCCCCACTATCCACGTCGGCGTGGAGTTGAGAATAGAATAGTGTGGCGAGCGCAGCGAGCCACCGAGCCCGAAGCGTGGCGAGTGCAGCGAGCCCCACGAGGGGACACGGATACCTTCACAGGTATCCCTTCGCGGGCTTCACAGGTATCCGCGTCCCTCACGGGGCTCGCCACGCTTCGGGCTCGGTGGCTCGCTGCGCTCGCCACACTATTCTATTCTCAACTCCACGCCGACGTGGATAGTGGGGGTATGAAAAGGTCGGAGGATGCGTACCGCCGCCCCGCGCGGGCTCGCTGCGCTCGCCACGCTTCGGGTTCACGTTGATCGTGGGGTGGCGTTAAAAATTGTGGGGGCCATTTAAGACTTCAGGGGGACTATTAGGGCTCTGTGGCCCATTTAACATTGTTTCCTATGTATAAATCCCGGGCATTGAGGCATTTAACACTAAAATCGCATCCAATCTGACTTTTAACATTGATCCCTATGGGAAAATCGCGGGCATCGCGTCGCACCCGTTTTTTATGTGCATGTGATGGCCGCGATTTTTTACCCCCGACGCCAATCGCGGGCGCCGTTCTAGGTAAAGAGTACCTATAGGGGTTATTCAGACCTAATTGCTGCCGTGTGATTTTGCACAGGACTGCGATCAGATAATCGCCGCCCAGACAAAGTGAAAACCCGCCCTATGCAAGTCTGCAAATGGCTTGTGAAAATATCACTGATCGTCGTACAACTGCAAAGCCATACGCAACTCAATCACCGAATGAATTTTCCAGTGTGTGCAGTCTGTGAGTAACTGTGACTCTTCCACAACTCTGTGATAGAAACAGTCTGATTGAGGCTGGAACTGATGTCACACGCCCTCCCTGGAACACCTTGGCATGCCTGCATTTTTACTGATACTTTCAGAAAATGGCGGCTTCCTGTCAGACAAGTTTCGAGGGGATTGTGAAAAAAGTAATTGCTGACTTCTTTTTGCTGTTTGGCTTCACACGTGTTTGCTACAATCCGCACCTATGGGCAGTCCTTCCATAATCAATTTCCGTGCAAATTTGCATACCAACAATCAGCTCTCAATTCAAAGATATGTATCCTGAAGATGAAATGAGCATGAAAACTCATTCACTTTATTATTCCTTTCACCTGGCCAGCAAGGAATTAGAGAACAAGAACAAAGACCAATAGTCTTCATCTTGATTTAAACAAAGACAGGATTGAAGGTTCTTATGGTCAGCATAGACTATCATGAGATGTTTTGCCCCTTACAGGAGATGTTGCTGTTCAAGTAATGCAAGTTTAATTGCTACTAGTGTCTTATTGCTTATAGCATAATTTTTCCCCTCAACTTGATTAAAATAGAATTAAAAAAAAAGATGAAATTTGCTCATGAAAGACTTATGTGAGAGAAATGTCTCACAGCATTCGGTTGTACCTTCCCTTAAGCAGAGAACCTCACTTTGCTTTATTTATCAGCTGAGATTTGTGCTACCAGCAGCAAAGGCATGAAGTTTGACATACTAGTGGTTTTCACCAATAAACCCCACAATGTGGTTTTGGCTTCACGGCACCCACACAGACCAAAGATATCGGAGTTAAATTCTAACCGGAATTATAAGAGTAGTCTGCATGCAGGATCTGGTAACAGAGGCATCTGAATGGTTAGGTTACAAGCCTAGGTTACGGGCCCATACACTGCAATGATTTTGCATCATTTCAAGCAATTCCGACCTTTTGTGCCACTATATCATGTGTAAAGTAGCAAATGTATGTGTATTCAATCTGATCCAATGCATGGTCCGTGAGTGTCATTTTTAGAGCCCCTAGATCGCACCGGGCAGGCTATACACCACAGCGACGGAGTGCCGGCATATCCACTACATTTTATATATATATCTATCTCACACTGGCTCCAATGTATACTGGCCACCAATATATAATCACGCTGTTGCCCCATAGTGACTGTTGGGGTACATTGGTGTTTTACCCACCACTGTACCCCAATGCTGTACCATATGTTTCTGTGGGCCCAAAGCTGTACTATTTGTCTAATGAGGAAACTTTTGTGTAGAAAAAAGAACTTTATTGTAAAGCCATATATTAACCAAGTTAAATCATATACAAAAACATAAGACATATTTTTAACTTTACGTTAAAACATTTTTGAAACAAATATATATAACATGTTTTGTTCAACCATCTCTCGATAAAGAAATAGATTTTATTTCCAGCCTCCTGGGGCACTATCGGGACCACAAATGCCCGTGGAAAATTAAGTCACATAATGCAGCTTAGGAGGAGCTTGTGGAATACAGCCACCTCTTTTATGCAAAAACGAACATGGAGTAGATTAAAAAAAATGCAGAATCTAAGGATTATGGACCTTATTCTTTTTGATTCGCAAAGCTATGAATTTAGCATCTTTTCGAATCCTCCAAACGGCGCCAGCATGACTGCCCTCCCCCCTAGCACGTCAAGTTACCCCCACACGAATTGTAATGGTTGATTTGCATAAACATCCATTTGTAGCTTGCCTGCAGGGAGGAAATCATTCGATAGTCGCCGACCATCGAATGATTTTTACAGCGCTCGCAGATGTGAGACACCTCTCTGGTGTCTCACATCTACGAGCACCTGTGCTGGAAGTGGGCGGGCAGCTGACAGCACCAACAACACAGGCGCATTTCCAATTGTAAAGTGCAACGGAACATGCTGAGCTATATAAGAAACTGTAAATAAATAATTTTCATGGGAGCACTGGGTGTTCCCATGGGCATGAACCCTTGCTGCTACCCCGCCCACACTGCTAGGTGGGAACGGGATGGGGAACAAGCAGTTTGCCATGCCCACTCGCACCAAGCATCTGCACATGCGCATAAATGCACACAAGGGAACGAGGCAATTAGAATAACCCCCTATGTTCCTAAAAGAGCACAAAAAATGGAAGAATATAAAATGTCAGAAACAGGTTCAGCACAGGTTTACAAGACCGTTCTGGTACTAACATGTACTGGACCAGGAGCTTAAACAGGCAGGTTTTGCCTTCCTTCCTAGGAATGCCACACTGGAGCCTGAAGCGAGTGAAACATATTTTGTAGCATCTGTAAGTTTATTTCCTTTTTTTAAAGGTCCACAGTAGTTATTGATTACGCTCCAGCCCAACACAGTCCACCTCATCGAATGTGTTCATCCTGCCAATGGATTACACCTACCACATTGAAATAGGCCAGGTGCTCTTCCCTGACCTGTTGTGCCCGTACAGTCACCCTAGTTTGGAGTGGAGGTGGTTCCACAGAGGACACATAGTTATGTAGGACATAGCACGCAGTCACCACCCAATCTATTTTCTCCACCTGCAAGTTTATAGCTGATAGGAAGGTCCAAAAGTGGCTAGATAGTATTCTACAATTGTTCTCTACAATATCGCGTGCCCTGGATAGCCTGTAACTATAGATCTGCTTCCCGCTTATCAGGTGCCTCTGCGGATACGGTTTCATAATGTTCTCATGTAGTGCGAATGCCTCGTCCGCAAAAAAAAAAAAAATGGAGGCCGGGCTTCATTTCCTCCCTAGATGGCATATTCGGGGTCTTTGCAGCAAACCTCTTGTAGAAGGCCATATTCTTCAGCGAACCACCGTCTGATGCAGGTCCGTTTTTACCAACATCAATGAAGATAAATTCAGGTACTTGTGTACTAGCAAGGCGCCCACGATATTTGGTTGCACGACATAAAATCGCATTGCATGCCATACACCCGATGCACTGCGATGCGATTTAAAATTGTATAAGTCCCCTATACGATGTTTAATTGTATAAGCACCCTAATGGGGGCTTACAATGTTATATGCACCCCCACTATGAACGTGAGCCCGCGAGGGGCGGCGGTACACGTCCTACTACATTTTCATACCCCCACTATCCACGTTGGCGTGGAGTTGATTTTATATAGTGTGGCAAGCGCAGCGAGCCACCGAGCGAGGGGACGCGTATTACTTTACATGTATTCCGCGTCCCCTCTCGGGGCTCACTGCGCTCGCCACACTATATGGAATCAACTCTACGCCAACGTGGATAGTGGGGGTATGAAAAGGTTGTAGAACGCGTACCGCCACTCCTCGCGGGCTCGCTGCGCACGTGCTTCGGGTTCACGTTCATAGTGGGGGTGCATTTAACATTCTAAGCCCCCATTAGGGTGCTTATACAATTTTAAATCGCATACCATTGTATATGCGATAGAATGGCATACAATTAGGGATGTGCACCGGCCACTTTTCGGGTTTTGGGTTCTGAGTACCTTGAGGTTTTGGGTTCTAATGGGTTTTGGCAAAACACCTCCTAAGTGTTTTGTGTTTGGATTTTTTGGGTTCTGATTTTTTGTTAAAAAAGCATAAAAACTGCTAAAATCGCAGAATTTTGGTTTTTATTTTTTGCTCCTACGCTATATTAACCTCAATAACATTCATTTCCACTCATTTCCAGTCTATTCTGAACAGCTCACACCTTTTTTTAGGGCAAAAGGTTGCACCGAGGTAGCTGGATAACTATGATAAGCCACACAAGTGTGCGGCACATACACTAGACTGATATGGCACACTTAGCATCCCCTCTAGGCTGATACTGCACACCTAGCATCACCCCTGGACTGATATGGCACGCTTAGCATCACCCCTGGACTGATATGGCACAGGTAGCATCACCCCTGGACTGATATGGCACAGGTAGCATCACCCCTGGACTGATATGGCACAGGTAGCATCACCCCTGGACTGATATGGCACAGGTAACATCACCCCTGGACTGATACGGCACATTTAGCATCACCCCTGGACTGATATGGCACACTTAGCATCCCCCCTGGACTGATATGGCACGCTTAGCATCACCCCTGGACTAATACAGCACACTTGGCAGCACCCCATGAATTATACAGCAGACTTGGCTCACCCCAGGAATTATTTGGGAGACTTGGCTCACCCCTGGACTGATACAGCACACTTGGCAGCACCCCATGAATTATACGGCAGACTTGCTTACCCCAGGAATTATACGGCACAGATGGTGGCACCCCTGACCTGATACAGCACACATGGAATTATACGGCACAGATGGCGGTACCCCTGGACTGATACGGCACACATGGCGGCAGGCATGGAATTATACGGTAGACAAATTCCTGCAGTAAAAATAAAAATTTGTATTCTTTTAATTATAAAAAAGAGCAGCACACCTTACTTAGCAACACCCCATGAATTATACAGCACTCTTGGCTTACCCCTGGACTACAGCGCATTTAACAGCCCTTGCAGTAAACAAAAAAAAAAAAACACCTTATTTTATTTTCATTAAAAAAAGGGCAGCTTCCCTGGTCTGACATGGGGCACCCCTGGAATTATACGGCACATATGCGGGCACCCCAGGACTGATACAGGACACATGGGGGCACCCATGGAATTATATGGCACACATGCGGGCACCCCTGGACTGATACAGGACACAAGGGGGCACCCATAGAATTATACGGCACACATGTGGGCACCCCTGGACAAATACAGCACACATGTGGGCACCCCTGGATGGATACAGTACATATGCGGGCACCCCTGGCCTGATACAGCACACATGTGGGCACCCCTGGACAAATACAGCACACATGTGGGCACCCCTGGATGGATACAGTACACATGCGGGCACCCCTGGACAAATACAGCACACATGTGGGCACCCCTGGATGGATACAGTACACATGCGGGCACCCCTGGACTGATACAGCACAAATGTGGGCACCCCTGGACAAATACAGCACACATGTGGGCACCCCTGGATGGATACAGTACAAATGTGGGAACCCTGAACTGATGCAGCACACATGCGGGCACCCTAGACTGATGCAGCACACATGCAGCCACCCTGGACTTATACTGTGCACTAGCAGCAGTCATTTAAATTTTTTTTTTTTTTTTTTTGCTTAATTAAAATAATGTAGCCCCCTATGCATAAATTATCCCCCCCCCCCCCCCCCCCCCCAACATTTCATCCCCCCAGCATGTTTCCCCAGCAGCTCAGCTCAGCAGACACCACGGACACATCCGTGCTGTCTGAAATCACCAGCCTGTTTGAAAATGGCGCCGACCGCCGGGAACTATATATCCCCAGGTCTCGCGAGAATCCGACAGCGGGAAGATGACGTCCGGCCTCGTTTTGAATTCAGAAAAATGGCGGCGACCATCGAACTCCAGGGATCCGGCCTCGGATCAGGTAAGTCCGTGGGGGTTCGGATCTCTAGGATCCGAACCCGCTCATCTCTACATACAATGTCATACAATTCGATGGTATACAATTTATAATTGTATAACATCGGCTGCCATCGCATCGCATGCCTTGTGGTCTGCGATGCGATGGGCGCCGTGCTAGTACACAAGTACCTAAATTCATAATTGGCATTCACCACTGCCATCAGCACAATGCTTAAATACCCTTTATAGTTAAAATAATAGGATCCACTTTTGGCAAGAGGGTTGATGCGGATGTGCTTGCCATCTATTGTCAAGCATGCTTTCCATCTATTGTCAATGATGGGCCTAACCCCCCAGTTAGGCATATCGTGGCAAACTCCCCTGCCACGGCTAGCTATTCTTAAGTGCTTGCAGAGAGCTATAAGAAAAATATATTTTTTTTAATGTATTTTTAAAGTCATGACATGGAGATTCCCACTACCCCGGACCTCAACCTTATAGTAATTGAGACACAGGACTCACAGACCCGTTTCGCCTGTTCCTGAGGATAACCCTGCACGCTCCTCCACCTTTCCAACCCCAAGCAACCTGGAAAAGAAACCAGAAGCAAAGGCACACCAGGCAGGAGAAAGAGGAATCTTCCATATTTCATTTGATCCAATTAAACAGAGACTGGCCCAACCCCAGCATCAATTCTTCAAATTTGTAGAGTTTATGACCAGTGCAATGTGAATCCTGCCTGCTGATCATATAGAGCACCACAATTTTGAGATGCTCTACAAATCGCGTCAAGGTCAATTAAATTAATTTTTATTTTTTATTGGGATGGCCTTCCTATCACTGCTCCTCCCACCCAACCCCCGCATATAATGTTCACCCAAAATCTATATAAGCAACTGTAAATAAATAAATAAGTAGGCTATTCCGCCTACCCAATCCCAAATTGAAATTGCACAGTTATTTATTTATATATTTTTTAAAAAGGTTAATTACTTTTATAACATTTTGTAATTTTTATATGCTATGTTGGCAAAACATTGCACAGTTTTTAAAAAAGATTCCTATTTAAAAAAAAACACACTTTAACAGGTCTGGTGTGTATTTTCTTTACCTTTAAATATGGTTTCTGCAGCACCTTCAAGATGGCCTTGTAGGTGTCAGGGATGATATGACCCAAAGCCTGGGGGGAGAGATGAGGGTCCCAAACTTCAGGTCCTTCAGTGATCACCCAGTAGCCATGTACCTCAGAGTAGCAATCAGCCTCTCCTCAGCAGTAGTAGGCCGTATCTTGGTGTCCTGCTTCTCAATGTCACCAGGCCCAGCAAATCCTGGAAGGTTGCATCATCCATTCAAAGATAGTTGTGATAATCCTCGGTCAGGAGTGACATGTGAGAGAGAGTCCCTCTATAGCAGCCACTCCTTGCTCCAAAAAGACCTCACCCTCTTCCGCTTCAGATCCCTTTCATGCTTCAACTTCAAAAAGCCATAGGCTAATAGAAGATGAGACCTGGAGGAATCCATCACAGAACAGGATAAAGAACACTTTGTTCATTGCTTGCGAAGTATCTAATACCACATGGTGGCATGTGATATATCTATGCTAACATGGCCCAAAAGTACAAAATCATTCCCAGGAAGGTTCAGGGGGATTTCAAGGGAAATTATATTAGACTCAGATAAACCTATCAGGAACCCCAGTGCTCGCGCTGTTTGGGCATGCCACTTAACGTGCATTTGTGTATTCTGCACTGCAGATCGACTACTGGCCTCTGTGGTTACTGGCATGATGTCTCTTTGTCACAGTCCTGTGTGGCAGCCTGTCACCCCATGCCACCTGTTATGTCCGAGGAATTTGGGCGCTGTTATGACACCCAGGATCACCTGACTTCTGGACACCTGTCTGCTGTCTCCTGCCTAGTCCCATGATACAGGTGTACTTCCTGGTTCTGTGTGTGCTGAAGCCAATCAGCAGCAGCCTAGGGGATATTAGCCAGCCTCCCAGAGTCCTCCTAGCCTTTAACAACTCAGTTCCATGCAGGTTGTCCAGCATCAGCTCTCAAGGCTCCAGGCTTGCTCCAGAAATCCAGATTTCTGTATCCTGTGGTGCTTGCTTACCTGTTTATTCCACTGCTGCCAGAGACTCCACTACTCAACATCTTCAGTGGGATCCAGTCCAGAATTACCTTCACCGGCTCTGGATGCTGTTCGGCTTCCAGGCCACATTATTGGTTCCTATACTGACCCACTCCCAGCTCCAAGGCCGCACTGTCAGTTCTCAGACCGACTCCTACTCTTGGCTCCCAGCCCAAACTATAGGTTCCTATGCAGAGTACCATCGCTGCACCATTGATTCTATGATCAACTGTATTATTGGCTTCCAGCTATATATATATATATATATATATATATATATATATATATATATATATATATATATATATATATATATATAAAATAGTCCAAAGTTCTGCACACTTATCCAGATAATACAACAATGGGGTGCTCCCCAGGGAAGTCAATTCCAAATATAACAACTTGATCCGGGTTTTTAAGACCAGAGTGGGCACTCACCACCACAGCAGGTAAAAAAGCTATTTATTCATAGAAGATCACATCATATAGTCGACGTTTCAACCCCGGAGGGCCTTTTTCAAGACAGGTACAGAGTTTACAATGTGTTATCACCGCCAGCCAGATACTATGGGCCTTATTCTGGTTGGAGCGGCCGGGCCGTACGCGTACGTCCCGGGATTTTTTATGATCTGCGCATGCGTACATTCGCTAATGCGCAGGCGCGAACTCCCCAAAACGCTTACGGACGGGCCTCTACGTGCGAAAAAACCTATACGCGAGTGTACGGGCATTGGGGGCGGCATAGGGGCGTGAAGAGGGGAGCGGCCGAAATAATGAGGGAAAATGGGCGTAAATATGGGCGTACACGGGGGTGTGCACCAAAAATGAGCGGTGCTACTACCGTACGATCGACTAAGGCACCGTTCATTTCGGACACAAAACAGGCGGCTGCCAACCGCCATCTCAAACCACCCCTACAGATACCGCATGCCAGCGTGCGCCTGGATTAGCTAATTTACGCTGATTACTACCAAACACATACACCTGAATGTAATAACCAATGCTGCAGTCTATTAAGTCCAAACCATGATTTCACTACCTGCAAGCCTACACACAGCACTCAAACACATTGGAAGCTTATCTTTCGAAACTTCTCTACATTTAAAGGTTTGTTTAATTTAAGGTAAGAATCTTTGTAAGACCTGCTTATATATGCTAAGGTAGGTATTTGTTAAACAGTTATACACATTCACTACGTGCTTTCATAGACTTTACACAGTAGCACACTCAATCTACACAAGTCGACATGTGTCAACGTGTTCACTCTAATACAAACATAGGTTTTGTATTTAGGATACAATAACATAAACCACATCTAACACCTACAAAGGATGTTTCAGCAATGTTTTAAGCCCATGGCCACTATTTTGCACATTAATTAATTCAATCAATTAATTAATTTTCATAATTATAGTTGAAAGGCAAGATTTGCAGGTCCATATATGTGAAGGGTATGTCAGCGTACACGGACGTACGCTCACTCTCACGAGCGGTGACATAAGCTGACTTTTCTATTGAAAACAATAGGGACCCGTCCGTGCAAGCTGGCGTACGCTCAGATAGCCGCAAGAAGTCGGTGGGAAGACGGACGAGAGACGTCCGTAAACGGTGGTGTACGCTCAATTGTACGCCAGTTGTCGGAGTGTAAGGGCTGGCCCGTCCGTGTACGTTGGCGTACGCACATTTGTACGCCACTCCCCTTCGACGTTGTTTCTGCCCGTACGTATGCGGCTGAGTTGTGGGTGGACTTAACCCCAACGGCCGCGTACGGATAGCGTACGTTGTTTTGGAACGTACGCACGTTTGGCCGCTCCAACCAGAATAAGGCCCCATGTATCTGGCTGGCGGTGATAACACATTGTAAACTCTGTACCTGTCTTGAAAAAGGCCCTCCGGGGTTGAAACGTCGATAATATGATGTGATCTACTATGAATAAATAGCATTTTTACCTGCTGTGGTCGTGAGTGCCCTCTCTGGTCTTAAAAACCCGGATCAAGTTGTTGATACACTTGATATCTCTGGCGGGCCCCCCCTAATTCGCCCCCTTGAGCAAATTTTATTTAGTATACTGCGTATTGAATGTGTTTTTTTTTTAATTGTTACAATATTTCACTAATTCCAGAGGAGGGTTCGAATAAGTACCCATACAGGAACCAGGGGGGTGCCTTTATAAACCATTGCTAGGCACTGCACTGCTGCAGCTATGCTAACAGCCCATGAGCGCCTCAGAACCTTGGGGCCCCTAACAAGCTTGAGGCCCGGTACAGGTGTCCCCTTTGACCCCCCTGTCGCCTGCCCTGAGCACAAGTACAAAAAGGTGGATGAACACTTCAGCGCTTTCCCAAAACACGCCAACCAAGTAATAAAACCAATTATGTTTCTACAAATGTATTAATAAACACGGTTTCCTTGGACGCTTCAATTCTTCTACGGCACCCCTGGAGGTCCCTATATGCATGTAAAGGTATCTTTTTCTCTTATTGCGTAGTGCTCCTGCTCTCAAACAACTTCTCCCCTGCGTTCAGATATCCATACCTCCCAACTTTTGACGCTCTGCAGTCGGGACGGTGATCCTGCGCGCCGGAGGCGCGCCAAAATTTTCGGGGGTGTGGCCTAATTTGGGGGCGTGGCCTATACTCGCGGCTCTTCCGCGAGGCCACGCCCCCATTTTGCCGCTATGGGGGCATGACCCAGAGGCTCTGTGAGCCTCTAGCCATGCCCCCAGCCCCCTGGCTGCGGGAATAGACGCTGTGCGCATGCGCACAGCGTTTATTCCCCGCTGCTTAGCAGCTGACAGGGGGGACTCCCAACAGCCCCCCCACACCGCGGGACACTGCCGCCCGCGGGTGGGACATCGGGACAGGCCCCGACAATCGGGACTGTCCCGATAAAATCGGGACTGTTGGGAGGTATGGATATCCACTGATATCATATACCAATGTTTACTGACCTTATATCAAGGCCCTATTTTTCCACGTGCTCTCCTCCCAGCAATGAAAGTCTCCAAGCATGAGTTACTCAGCAAAAATGTCAATTTTAATCCATGTGACATGCAATAAAACATACAGTAAAAACAGAAATTAAAAAGTACCCACACAGTGATGGATGAGACCAAAAAAACTCTCTCCCTATATCCGGATTAAGGATAAGAGTGTTACTAGTTGGATATAGTAAAAAGGTCTCACCATCTACTGTGTGTCCCTCCACTAACCAATGCATTTCAGGCTTTCCACATGAGCCCTTTTTCAAGTGTCCTTCCCTCTGTATTCCCCAAGTAACCCCAGTTTTGCTATTTAGTGCCATCTATGCACCATTAATAGTAAAGTATTCCACTATCCTCATAACTCTGCATTCTCCTAAATTCCACTTCAATCTGCCACAGAGAAACCCGGGCAGAGGGCTGCAACCTGACCGTCAGGTGCAGCCAAGTTCACGGGGGTCACAGGTTAAAATCACTGGCAGGTTAGACACTGCACCTCTGCTTTGGGTCACACCAATTCTCTGTGTCTTCAGTAGATCCTGCCAATGTATCTCTGTTCATAAGTTACCTGTACCAGAAATCACCTAGCTTCCGGTTCCCTGAGCCCTCCACTGACTCACCCAGGTCATTAAGGAACACAAGACCGGTCCATGATAGTGTATTGGGCCCTTTACACCTATACTATTAATAGGGGCCAAAGCCAAAAAAAAGAATTAGAAGCAAACCAGATCATAGAAAAATATATAGGATACAATATGTTATATTTAGCCTACTTGCAGTGCAGCATGGCTTTGTCCATCTGCAAAACTTGTGGTTTTGGTTATTGTTACATAGAAACATAGAATTTGACGGCAGATAAGAACCATTTGGCCCATCTAGTCTGCCCATTTTTTTACCCTTCAGGTAATCTCAACCCTTTTTAATCCTTATTTCTTTGTAAGGATATTCATATGTCTACCCCAAGCATGTTTAAATTGTTCTACTGTCTTCGCCTCTACCACCTCTGATTGGAGGCTATTCCACTTATCCACTACCCTTTCTGTGAAGTAATTTTTCTAACATTTCCCCTGAACCTACCTCCCTCCAGTTTTAGTGCATGTCCTCGTGTTCTATTACTTCTTTTCCTTTGAAGAAAATTTCCCTCCTGTACTATGTTAAAAGCCTTGATATATTTGAAGATTTCTATCATGTCCTCCCTTTCCCTTCTCTGCTCCAAACTATACATGTTAAGATATTTTAGTCTATCCAGGTAAGTTTTGTGATGTAGGCCATGCACCATTTTAGTTGCCCTTCTTTGTACACTCTTCAATGTATTTATAACCTTCTGAAGATATGGTCTCCAAAACTGGACACAGTATTCCAGATGAGGCCGTACCAATGACCTATAAAGTGGCATTATGACGTCTTTTTTCTGCTACTGATTCCTCTCCCTATGCAACCAAGCATCTGACTAGCCTTCCTCATTGCTTTGCTACATTGCTGCCTTTAAGTCACTCGAAATAGTGACTCCTAGATCTCTTTCCTCCTCGGTAGTTTCCATTATAGTACCCTTGATACTATATTGAGCCTTTGGGTTTTTGAGTCCCAAGTGCATAATTTTGCATTTTTTAGCATTAAACTGTAGTTGCCATGCTCTTGACCAATTCTCAAGTTTACTTAGATCATCAGTCATTTGATTTACCCCTCCTGGTGTTGCTACTCTGTTGCATATCTTTGTGTTATCTGCAAAAAGACATACTTTCCCTTCAATACCATTTGCAATGTCACTAACAAAGATTTTAACAAAGATATTAAAGAGCACTGGTTGTACTAAATATTTGCGAATTATTGTTAGTTATACTATAATGGGTGGCAGGCCTATCCATTGGTTTGGAGCGCAAGGTTGTGCTGGGATGGTTATATGGGTCTGGTTGAGTCCGATGTGTCTAAATGGAGGGTACCTTGGTGTATGATTATATACTTTTAGGTTTCCATGTTTGGGTAGACTGCTGGTTTGGAGGTGTCCCTATGGGCCCCAGCAGGTCAATTCTATGGTGGTCCTGTATATTTCTCCACATTAAGATATTCCAATTCAACTCCCATGTGTTTGTGCAAGCTCAATGGACTTATTATAATGATAAGGGGTTTGGGTAAGTGGATTTCATTTGTGTAATTTTCTGGTGTAGGTCATGTGGTTGGTAGGCTGTGGTTAATTTTTTGCCTGGCTGTAACATAGCATTGCTTTTCATTGAGCAAAGTTGAGATGGTAGCATTGTGTATCACCTTGTGCTTGACATGGAACCTAGGTGGGTACTTGAAGATTATGTCTTCTTTAGTAAGGGGAGTGGCTTCCCCACAGTCCAAGCTCTGTGTTTCACCACTATGGGCAGTATTCAATGAGAATACTGGCGACGTGCAGCGAATCCTGTTTAGGATTGGCTGCACATTCGCCACTGCCCGCCGCGTTCCGGAGCCTCGCCGACTCCAGTATTCAACGAGTCAGGGGCTCGCTGCCCCTGACCGGCGAATTTGAGCTGCAGTTGGACGCCGCAGGGACCCTGAGGACGGTGGCAGGCAGGGAGATGGAAGTCTCCCTGCCTGCCCCAGAACGTTTGTGGGGGGGAGGTGGGCTCCCCGGGTGCCAGGCAGCACAGGCTGCCCCCCGGGGGTGCCAGCAGGGGACCGGGTATATTCACTACACCCGATCATGCATATGTAATGATCGGGTGAAGTGAATATATGAATATCTAATGAAAGGCTCGGCTCCGGCCCCCTGCTGGCTGGTCTGTGTAAAAAAATTCTAAATTAAATATATATTCATGTGCTTACAGCACATGAATAAAAATAGCATGCCCCTCCTCAAAATAAAATTCCAGATTTTTTTACACCAATTGTAAAAAAACAAAACACTTTATTTTAAAAGTTCACATTCCACTTCACCATAAAAAGATAGCGATTGCTACTCGGTGAATCATGGCGAAAAAAACCTTGAAATGTATTCGCCATCTGGTCATTGAATAGGGTGATTCACCGTTTTAGTAAAAAATTCGCCTTACAGCACAAAATTGCCATAAAAACCAGGCGAATCAGCCTCATTGAATACCGCCCTATGTGTATACGTTACTGTATTCAGTGTGGATTGTCTACAGTGCTTTCTCAGCCACCTGTTAGTCTGATTTATTTATCATTTCATAAAATACAAGACTTTTTTGGCAAATATGTTATGGTGTCAATATTTATGGGAGGGTAGCAAGTTTTATTTTAATGCTATCGTTTTAGCTAGACTGTGTTTAGCACATCAGTCATAGGCAGTTTATAATAAAAAATAAATATCTGTAACAGTCTCAAGCAAGGTGTCTGGCCTTTGGTGATGTAATGCTCAAAAATACAAAGAGCGGTAGGTAGAGAAACAATCCTCCTAAATATAGCAGCCCAGGGACATTCACGTAGCTTATCATGTATTCTGAATTTCTTTCTATCGGTCCAATATTTTTCTTGTAATTGTAGCTGTTAAGCAAAGCAGCTGCTGTATGTGATTAGAAACTGAGTACAAAGTGCCGTGAACATTGCATTTAGCATCCTACTGGTCATTTGCACAGAACCTTTTATTTGTGATATTTTCAGAGCTGGCCTTAACAGTACTGGATTTTAACCACTCCAGTCTGAAGTAAACAGGCAATTTACAACTGTCTTTTTCCTTTATGGTCTAATGTGCACTAACGTGGGAGGAATAATTCTCACTGTAATTATGGTGACAGCTCTATCAAAATGTTCCATTTGCCTCCCACAGCATGTTAAAGGGAAGGATTAGCATGTACCGACTAAAGTAAAAAGTAAAGATTTTTCTGAATATTTCCAATCTATGCAAGTGCAAGCACCAAGAAATGTATACTAAACAACATGATCATTTCATAGTTTTGGATGGATAATAATTGCATAAGCAATGTACATCATTTTGCTATATCTTTGTAGCGTAATAAGGTGAAAAGACCTGACACAGCTCATGTAGCTCATTTAGAAAATAATAAAATAAATAATTTGACTTTTCTAGAAGACACATCTATAGACTTATAGTCTTATGGCCCCCATGCCCTTAGCTGAGGTATCGCATGCAGCCTCACATGTGATACATAAGCAACTCCCTGCTGGGAAGACCCTGTCCTCCTGGCGGCTAGGATCGCATGACATACATTGTATGTGGTCCTTTTGCATACAATGTATCATATGGGTTGCCATTCACTGCCCCAGAATATGATGTATCCTTGTGGCAGCCATGCCAAACTCTGTATCCGATCTGTTGCACTTTTCATATGAAGAATAAATATAAAAAGTTGGGCGCTTGGTTGAACACCTATAAAATATATTCACTTGGAAGTACTGCAACAGTCCCAAAAAGGAGAGCACTACCCCTATAAATGGCAAAAAAAAAAGAAACCAAGCAGACCAATAAATAAAATTTAGCCCATGAATTTATTATTCCATTTAAGCATAAATCACTGGCCAGTGGAAAAAATATATATTATAATCACATAAAAAGCATTAATAAGCACATAAAATAACTACATCTATTTTAACACCAACTGGATTGTTAGTACACAAGGTAAGGGTCATGGTAACAAGCTCTGTCCTTATTGGAAGTTAATACTTTGTTAGTTACCAGAGATTATTAATACAGTCCTCCTTATGTGGTTAGTACAGTCCTCCTCATGTGGTTAGTGCAGTCCTCATGTGGTTAGTACAGTCCTTATGTGGTTAGTGCAGTCCTCATGTGGTTAGTACAGTCCTCCTTATGTGGTTAGTGCAGTCCTCCTTATGTTGTTAGTACAGTCCTCCTTATGTGGTTAAGCAGTCCACCTTATGTGGTAAGTGCAGATTAATAAAGACAGTCCTTTAGTAAGGAAAACATGTAAAATAATTGATCATACCCTTGTCTGGCCAGACTTCTCTTATTGTATCTCCATTACAATACTTCCACTTGCTTTGCCACTTCTTTCAGCAGCTGATGCTGATCCATTTGCTGTGCAGCTATCTCTTGAGCTTTTTTCACAACAGCTTTTAGTAGGCTCAATAAAGAAAGGTATTCCAGAAAAGATTAAATTGTATTAGTTGGTTTACGAATTTGTTGATTGACATCATTTATAGACTATGGCAGTTATCCAATTACCATCAGTAATTTACAGCGGGCTATTGTATTGTTTATCCCCGATAAACTGGCACGACCCGCAGCTTATAAGGGTCGTCCCTTGTTTAATCTGCCTAATTTTTACACAACCCATTAAAAGAGACTTTACTTCACACTTTTACTTTTGGGCATCCTTATAGGATTGGCAGAAAAAAGAATTGTCATAAAACAGGAAAAATAGCCAAAAAATTGGATACCCCAACTGTGTTTTACTGTGTACGGAAAATAACAAAGGTAATATTTACTAAGCAGCGTATTTAAAGGAACTGCACACTCGCCAGACCCCATTGTGGATTGACGGCAGGTTCTTTTCCAAAATTAAAATTTTTACTAAAGGTAATAAATAGGCAGTTCTTGCACAACTTTGTTAGTTGAAGCAAATAGATAAGAAATATTTAGTTTTCAAGCCTAACACACTTGAAAGTCACAGCTCTCTCACAACTGCTATTAGTCAAGAACAAGTTTTTTTTTAAACGTTGTGCTTGTTATTGGCAAAGAATAGGGCCCTATTGTCAATGTCTCTTCTTAGCTCTTTTATTGTCTAAGAGAAATTGAGATAATAGATATGCAGTAGAACATGTTAAGAAATTATGTTCCACACCAGTGTAGTAAGAAACACATTGTTAAATTCCAATATTTCTAAAACCAATGGACAATAAGTAAGTTTCGCAGTTTACGTAAAATGTCTGTAAACTTTTACCCTTTATTCCTAACTACGGGCGAACCAGTGTTTCTCATGCTACACCGATACCCTTATTGCTGTATCCTTACCAGTACTACATACTTAAACACACTCTCAATGTACCAGGTATCAGTACGCCTCACATTCAGGCGGCTGCTGATTGGCCGGGAGAACTCTCTCTCATCCTGCTGCCGCGTCCCGCCGCCTGAAAGCTCCACGCTACACAACCGCCATGCCTCCCCTGCTGCTGCTTAGTCCCTCCAGTCCCCAGCATTAAGTTACCGGCTCCCCGCTAGTGCTCTGGTACCCATCCCGGCCCGCTCCCCAAACCCACCGCTGATTGCATTCGAGCAATCGCATGTGGTTAAAAACCACATGCGATTGCTCATGCTTGTCGATAAATATTATGTGCAGCTCATAATATCTATCGACGCAACATTCGACGGCGTGCCTGTGCATCGCGTCGAATGTCAGCTTAAAAATGCATGCAATCATTCCATTTATCGGCCAGATGTGGCCGAATTCGAATGATTGCATTCAATATCTCACATATGTATGGGCAGCAGTACAGTTACCGTCTCTCTCACACGCAGGTGCCCCTCCCCCGGACCAGGGCACTGTATTCAAAAGTCCTGAGCACAGTGGAATAGAATAGAAATAGAATGTCCTTCGTCCATGAGCAGCATTAAATAGGATCTAGACAAAGGGATACAATAAAGTTCTTCATTGGTCAAGAGGTCAGGTTTTGCTTCTCCTGATTGGTACAGTAAAGATGCACAGCTGGTTCTTTGTTCAAGGCTTCGTCATCGTCTAGAGGTTCCTGCTGTGCATCTGGTTTCAGCTGGATTTTCCTGCAGTGAGCACTTCCTTGTGGCAATGTATAGGTTAATAAATATAGGGGGAAATATAGTAAAGGAAATTTGTAAAAAAAAAAAGGTGTATTTGTATTTAGAAATACACTTATTTTTGACATTTACTATCCCGATAATACGGCAATTCGTATTGATGTGCTATCAATACGAATACGAATTGCCGTATTTTCGGGATTGTAAAAGTAAAAAATAAGTGTATTTCTAAATACAAATACACCTATTTTTTTTTACAAATTTCCTTTAGTAAATTTCCCCCATAATGTCCATAACTTCTGAATGTTAAATGCTGAGCATTTCAAACAAACACCAGAGAGCTGCGTGTGAGAGGGTAAAAATAGATACTAAAAATGTCCTGGGGAAATCATGTATTATCCTTAATACTATGTGTTGTGATATTTAACCATATAAGTATATTTTATTATTTGTGATTGTGAAGTATGATGTGTAATAGTATTGCCTTTTGCGCTCGCACAATAATCCTACTCACTCCGGTACACTCTTTACGTAAATATGTGGACGAAAATGGCGGCCATAGTATAGTAGCGTGCTGAGGATGCAATACGACCTTGACAGCATATAGGGAGAGGGGCTCCGATAGATGTAATAGTTTTGAGGTCACCCACTGGAGTGAAATCTTGCCTTGGGAAATAATGTGATTGCTGTGTGAATGGATGTGTATGGCTACTCATCGATTCGCTGCCGAGCACATATGTCCATAAACCATCGTAACAGGCTCACCATCAAATGGTTTTTACACTGGGCAGAAATCATTGCAGACAGTTGAAATCATTATGTATTCCACTCAGGGAAATAAACATCTGTTAAGTACTTTTATAAAATTTAAAAAGCCAATTACTAATTGCCAACACCCACAGGAGCTGATTCTGAGTTGTGAAGCAAAGAAAAAAAGGGTACTTGTGTATTATCACAGCGCCACCTTACACTGCTCTGTCAGCGTAGCCCAACAGCAGCCTAGCGCAGTCAGTGTAGTGTCCCCGTCAGGCAGCGTAGTCACCGTACTGTCCCTGTGAGCTGCGAGCTGCAGCTCTGTCCCTGGCAAGCCTAGTGAGCACCTCTCGAACAGCGCTGGTAACCGCCAGATCCCCTGTGCTGGCGGACGCTGGTGGCGAGGCGATCATGCGGGCACCAGCGGAGAGGCGCTCCATCTGACTCACAAGCATCTCATAGGCTTGTGCATCTCAGTAATTCTTGTGGCAGGGTACGGCAACCCTGCCCATGTCCGCTTCAGGGAGATGGACAGGGTTAGGGGTTCGGTAGCACGTGCTTCTCGTGCACAAAGGGGGGGGGGGGGGTGCGGTGCACAAGTGCATCTCATGTACAATAAAGGACGCATTTGCCAGTGCTCCATGTTACATACTGGCAAATGCTACCATTTCAAACCCCCACTATCCACAAAAGCCTGAAGCGTGGTGAGAGGAGCTGTTCATATCCCACTATGCACGTTGCCGTGGAGTTGATATTGAATCGTGGCGAGCTCAGCATTCCCCACGAGGGGACACGGAATACACGTCAAGTAATATGCGTCCCCTTGCGGGGCTCGCTTTATAAAATCAACTCCTCGCCAACATGGATAGCGGGGGTATGAACAGGTCGGGAGGACATGTACCACATCCCCTTGTGGGGTTCGCTTCAGGCTGAAGTGGATAGTGGGGGTGTTTCCGGTACACATTCACACCTGTCATTTCAGGCAGGTTAAAAATTGTCAATGGTTTCCACACAATGTAATAAGTGCTGACACAATGCTGACTGACTACGCTAGCTGCGTAATGCTGACTGACTACGTACCCAGTGAACGTACTGACTATGCTGGCTGCGGGAACATGACTCTGACAGGGACGCTGGCTGCGGGAACACTACGCTGATTCTGACAGGGACACTATGCTGACTACGTAACTAGCGCTGTGATAATACACAAGTACCAAATAAAGAATAAAAACTTTGGTCCTGGAGAATCCATGTTAACTTGTCATGCTAGTGGTGCAAATATATATATATTTTTTCAGAATGCTGATTAAATACTGTCTGCTTTTTTTTTTTTGCCAAAAAAACACTAAATAGCTTTGAGTTTGGACACACTATTCTGAGATCTACACATCTGTTCCATCAGCAATGAAACATATTTTTGCCAAGATGCAAAGATTCTTTTTTCTTTTCTTGCTGTGCTCCCATAGGCCCTTATTCTGATTGAGTCGGAAGGCTCCGTGTGCGGTCGGATGGCCGATGTTTTGTATTTGCACATGTGCAGAGGCATATCTGCAGAAAATGATCGTATGGAACCATCCGAGCAGGGGGTGGAGAGGGGCCTGAAGGGCTGTTTGGGCTCATTACCATATGCGTACGCCCTGCGTTTCATGGGCGTTCCCATGAAAACGCTGGGCATACGCATGGTAATGCGGCTGTGACGCACGTGTGGGGGGCGGACAACTGACATAGCCGGATGTCAGCTGCCTGCCCATATCCCTGCTTTCATACGGAAAAATTTTCAAGTGATCTGGAGCACTCGGTGCTCCCTGACCGCTCGGACCATCATTTGATGGTCGGCGACCATCATAAGATGGGGGAGGTTCCCACAGATTTAGGCGGTGTTTACATGAAACATCCACTCGCAGTCCATACGCTCGGCATCTTACCGCATTTGGACAGTGTGAGCGATCTGTACGGTAGGTGGGGCTAAGAACACTCGGTTCCTGTCCGAAATACACATCCGTCCGAATCAACTAGAATAAGGGCCATAGTCCATTAGTCATGCACCTTGCCTGTGATATTGTTGCTTACATTAATTCTACTCTGGAGCACAACGGTCTCCCAGACAAGTACCTTTCCTTCATGTTTATGGATGTTTAGAAAACCCCAGTCACATTTTAGATGATCCACTCTTTCATTTAAAACAATGTTGGAGCGATGCTTGTGATGTGCCATTGGGACCATAGGCAAAACTGCAGGGTGCTCCAGAAGTGCATTGGACCACCCATTTGGCAAACAATTAAAAAATAAATAAATACCAGGTTAGATCTGGTTAGAGCGGCTGCACCGTCTCCTTCGTCCGACACTAGGCCACGCCCCTACAAGTATCGTCAAAGACTTCGTCAGACGAAGTCTTTGTGACGAAACGCTTCCATACACGCTAGCTAGCAAGCTACTTTGAGCTCAACATCGCCAAGTGTGTATGTAAGTGTGTATGGTCCTTTAGAGTCAGATATGTAATGGTGTACAGTTGTGCTTCTAAGTGTCCATTAGCATTAGTTTTGCCTATCACTTTAAACCTAAAGAATTTTATTTAATCCTAATCACCAACCCGGTGCCTAGGCACACATTTTGGGATCCACTGCCATAAGCTATAAATCTAATACCCCTTTCACATCGCAAATGCAGGGTCAAACCTGGGATTTGGACACGGGCCCCATCCAGATCAAATGTGATAGGGTGCAATCAGAACATTACCATAACAAAATACACAGGTCCAGGCTGGCGAGTTTAACAGAACCATGCACAAATCAGTAAGATCTGTGCATGGTTCTGTCCAAAAAGAACAGTCGGCATTGCGTCAGCCATTGCACCAACATCAGAATCCCAACAGACAGTTGCGATTCAGACGGACAGGGGCTATTCTCCCTTGTGGGGGTCCATGGTCCCCATAGAAGGAGAACAGAATAGGTGGTGAGCCACTGAGCCTGCAAGGGGCTTCATCATGCTCACCTTCCTGTCTGAGTCCCAACAGTTGGGATTTCGATGTCGGACTAATAGCGGTCAGCGTGCTATACCCCACCCGAGCATAACAGCTATGGACTCATTTAGCCATTTCTGATCTCCAAATAAGTGATGGGGGTCCCCCATATAAAGAAACCAACACTGGGCTATTGGACCATTCCTGGTTCCAAAAATATGAGGTACAAAAAGAGTAGGGGTACGCCATATTTTAGATCCAGCTCTAGGCTCCAAAAGCCAGTGGTGTCATGCCACACTCGGGGGATACTTTTTATGCAAGGTCCCCTGACAGAACTAGGACTACCGTGGCTTGTCAGACCTAGGCAGTGGCGAAAACACATAGCCTATCTTGTAACCCAGCCTCTATACTATTTTCAAGTCAATCAATTCAACAATATGGCCATGACTGAGCAAAAAACATACATTTCATTTTTATATATTAGTAGGGAGTGTGTATGTGCGATTACTGCCTGTTTATACACTGCAATATCTCTAGGTGTCCTTTCTAAAGATAAATTATACATTGTCTCTGCAACAGCTCTAATGTGAATTACTGTGAAGAAAATTGCGCCATTACGCTCATCGCTTGCTGCATAATGCTACAATTTGTGGGTAAATATAAGGGGGCAGAGTCATCAATGAATCACGTCATCAGGCCAAAAGGGGGTGGGGATTAATTTATGGTCAGTCAGGAGGGGTTTCTACATACTTAGAAAACCTGCGTGTGCTACTGCCAGTGGTTCACAATTAAAAATGTTCCTTTTAGAGAAATAGGCAACAGAAATGAGAATACAGAATACAAATGCCAGGTCACACCTGGGATTTGGAAACTGGTCCATCTCAGGAGTGACCCGGGATTTGCAATGATAGTCCCCCACAGTGACCCGGCAAAAAGCTGGGTCGCTGACATCAGAAAGGAGTTGGGTGGAGTGTCGGCATATCATTTGGGAGGCAGCACTTGGAGTTGACGCTGCCTCCTCCCTATAGTGTGAATGAGAGTGTTACACATTCACAATGCACTGCAACCCGGGTCTGACCCAGGATTAACCCTTCCTTTAACCTGGGTCAGAATGCCATTTTGCTGGACCCAGGAAATTTGAAAAGGCCCATTCACACTGTACATCGACCCGGTTCAACACGGCAACAAGGCTGGTGAGCCCTGGGTTATTTACAGTATGCAATGTCAAGGGGGTACTACACAAGACATGCATATATTAACATAATTAAATAAAACAACGGCATACGATATATATTTAGTAAACCAGTACATATTTATTACCTGGATGCAAAATAAAAGGCAATGTGGATCAATACATTTGAATATATGCACACGTTCTGGTCATCATCATCTTCAAATATTGAGAAGCAGTCCTGGAATATGGAACTGACCCTTGCAAAGAAAAGTTTCATTCCTTACAAGGCTGGGGACTACTGACCTCTTCCATGATGAAAAGACAATGAATAAACAGCAGATAGAAACCATCATCATAGCACAAAGCTCCGACGTTTACAATATAAATTCAGATTAGCGTGTCAAAAGTACAACATCCAGATGTTTGTGTATGTGTGTGTGTGCGTGTATGTATATATATATATTTATAATGTATATATATTTATAAGATACATTACTGTACAAGAATGTGGATTGACACATACTTTAGTATGAAATGATGGTATTTAATCCACAACTATTTGTACAGTGATTATTTTACAGCGGAGTGGGTGCGGTTAGTAGTAATGTTATTATGATTTGGGATATTTTGTTGTCTGTGTTTTTTATACGAGATTCTACAACCCCAAACTATTTGGTTTAATATGTTAAATATTTGATGCTTTCTGTAGCACACAGACTATTCCATTATAATGGACAACCATCCCTAGGCCCACATTTGGGGATTGGTACCTCATTCTGATTGTCAGGGCAGTTTGTGACTTAAAACTGAGATAACACCTTACACAGACCACGGCTTTCCATTGCTCTCCAGCTCCAGCAGATCTATAGTTTTGTCTGGATGGCCACCTGGTACCTGCTTCAGCTCCAAAAGACTAATATTATTCTCAATTCTGTCCTTGACATGTCTTTTCATGAAGGTCCTACCTCTTGCATACACTTGTCTATAATGACGCCAACAAGGGTGGTCGCAATCATTACAGTAACTGAGTAATAATTTACTTATTCCTATTTCGTTGAAATAATAATAAAGTAATATTACATAAATGCTTGTTGGTCTGTGTATTTAGTGGTGTGGATGCTGTCAACTCCTTCGGTATGATCCTGTGGTGATAGCAAGAAGTTTAACGTAACTCTTATACAGTATGTTTGGTAGTTGGCTGTCTTTCCTTTCAGGGGACACCAAAGTGGCCAATATACTACTGTGCAGCAATGTAAGGCCATGTTTGCTAAGATGTGTATCTAATGGCAGCCTCTCTGCCAAGCCCAATTTCTACCCATAAATGAGTATTACACTAACATCCCCTTCTCCCCAAAACTAGCAGAACTTTATGGTTCCCACCTCAGGGATTTCCATTGCACATGTGACTTCACCCCTCATTGGCATTTATCAGCAGAGGGATTGCAAACAGTCAGTGTTGCTTCCTCACAATTGATTCCTATACATATGTGTTGAGCAGGTGTCCCTTTAATGAACATGACATCCTACTTACATAAATGCACTACAGGTACAAACTTATGATTACAAGGTCACCAGCACTTCACCTTACATTCTCTTGATTGTCAATTCACAGATGATGTAATGTACTTACTGCCATCATGGTAGATAGCTCTGTAAAGGCTTGTTAAGGTTGTAATGTACACTCTGCAGTCACAACTCCTGTTTAAGTCATACCCTAAGGAAGTATATGGACCTGGCAGGGGATATTATAGAAGTAGCCGGCACATGCACCTAGACATCAACAAGATCACAGCTGTGAAAGTAAATAAATCAAATAATGAATCCAATTTTTTTCATTAATGTTGGAGAAATTTTGACAATTATTAAAGTCTGCTAGCATTTTCCATGATATGATTGTGTTAGGTTACAAAGTCACTAGACCTACAGTAGAGTACAAGTTGACCCAATAAGTAATATCGTTCTAATATTTACAAGGCAACTGAAATTGAATGTTCATTTTCATATTAAAGGGCATATAAATACATATGTACAAGGTCCCTTCCCATCGGAGAAGAGAGTTAGCACTTGTTACAAAGTACAAGCTGCCTTCCTCTGTGTAAGTCTTGTTAGGGTCCAACAAGGTTCCCTATACTTAGCAAGAAGTTTAATGTTCTCATATATAATATTTTACACACTAATCACATACAGTATCTTTATATCAAATATCATTAATTCTGACAAATTGAAATCTTATCTTATTATACATTTTGCCTGTAAATGTTATTGGTGGTGTATTCTTTTGAAGCAGATTGGATTTTTACTTCGTCACTTAAACTGATGCAGAAAGAAAGTTCCAAGGCTGGAGCTAAAACTTTTTTCAATTCTCCCAACTTGGCTGGGAAAATCTGAGTATAAAATTATATATATATACTACAAAATGCAAA
The DNA here is from genome assembly GCF_055691185.1 of Crinia signifera. Classification (NCBI taxonomy): domain Eukaryota; kingdom Metazoa; phylum Chordata; class Amphibia; order Anura; family Myobatrachidae; genus Crinia; species Crinia signifera. The sequence continues at coordinate 55,260,966 of NC_139225.1, read as the reverse complement.
GCTCATAGTAATTGAGTAATTGTTTCTGGGTTACATGCAGTATCTCCTGTACATTCCAGGAAAAATGTGTGGCAAATGAAATATTATTACTTCACTTAGGAAACCAGTTTGGCACAGCATGACTTAAAGCCAGTCTTTTCATGACATTCTAGGTAACTGTAACAGAAAATGAAAGGTTATTTATCATATGAATAAGTTCTTCAAAGAAACTCTTTCTTCAAATATCCAGTTAAGAAAATCAATGAGTTTCCCATTTCATGCACATTTCCATGACTGATGCTTAGATATGGTCTGTCCTTGTCGGATGATTCATTGAAATGCGATTTTAGCAAAGATTTTTTTTACTCCGTTTTCTCTCAAAACGACTGGAAAAAAAAAAAAAGATTTTCAAGGCAAAGTTTTTGTGCTGCCACTTTTCTCCATTTCTGGGGCAAACTCATTCATCACTCTCCGTGCCAATGGATTGGTCGTCTTTAAAAGTTCTGCAGCTGATGGGCGGGACCCCAGGCTGCTCTTGCTTCCCTTCCTTTGGAGAAGCGCTTTAAAGTCTTCATTTTTGCTGGAAGTCCGGCTAATGCTCATGGTTCCAGTTGAAAAGTCGCTATTTGTGAAGCTTGATGAATTTTTAACTGGTGACACTGAGCTTTGTCTGCTACCAAAGGAGTCTCCAGAGTCTTTCCAACCCAATAACTTCCTTTTAGATCTAAAATAAAAAGCAAGAAATGGTGAAACTACCCAAAATAAAGATCTACATTGGATCACAATAAGTAGTCAGTATCACTACAACTTATTTCAAGGGTAGGCAACCTAGCTAAAACCTAGTAAAGGTCAGTTTTACATTAAGTATTACATGCACGGATGCAGTACACATGGTGTAATGGTTAGCATTACTGCTTCACCGCACTGAGGTCATGGGTTCGAATGCCCACCATGGCCTTAACCGTGCATAGTTTGTATATTCTCCCAGTGCTTCTATGGGTGTTTTCTCCCATATTCCAAATATATATACTGGTAGGTTAGTTGGCTCCCAATAAAAATTAACCCTAGAATGAATGTGTGTACATGTGGTAGGGAATATAGATTGCAAGCTCCACTGGGGCAGGGACTGATGTGATTGTTCAACAATACTCTGTAAAGTGCTTTGAAATATGTGTGTTCTATATAAATAACTGGTAACAATAAATAATTTCAACATTTCTGTTTAGATACAGGTTTGTCACTAAGGTTCTACATGATATACTGTGTATGTGATTGGGAATTTATTGTTTACTGGTAATATACTGCACATACTCAGCCTCATATCCAAGGAATTAAAAACATAGGGGGTCATTCTTGTTGATTCTGTCCCATCATGTTTGCACAGGTGACCAATGCTTAAGCTCTGTGCATACACATAGGTGGGCAGGGGGGAACGTTTACATGCAAATGCCCTGCGTTTCCTGGGTGTAGCCACAAAATCTCTAGATTCCCCCAGGAAAATGCTGGTCATCCCCATGCCAACACAGACGGGCACATGCCTGCTAGGGGCGGGTGGTTGACAGGATGCCAGCCGTCTGCCCAGTTCTCGGACCCGGGCGCCGCAAGTCTGAATCAGCCACAGACTGACAGCCAGATTTGCGAGCAGGGTAGAAATCATTCTATGGTCTCCGACAGCAAAATTGCCGAAGGTTAGCGAGCCAACCAGAATGACCCCATGCAGAGCCAGCCCTAGGCATAGGCAAACTAGGCAAATGCCTAGGGAATTTGGAATGCCTAGGGGCACCAGCAGCTTCTTCTGATTAAAATGATATGCAGCATGCCTATATTCTGTGTGTGAGTGAGGCTGTATCTGCATATGAAATAGTGTATTCATGGAAATCACTGTAACATAGCATTCCGTATGCTGGTACATCCACAGTCGCACACAGAATATAGGCATGCTGCATATAATTTTAATCATCGGAAGCTCCTTATGTGTCCTGGTCACATAACAATGCAAATAAGACGACTTTTCAGAAAAAAGGCACCCAACATTAGTGAACTGGCCAGGAGCTGCATGGCCTATTGAGGCAAGATGTATGAGGAAACATCTGTATCCAAGCAGAGGCAGAGGTCACAGTGTTAGCGGCTGTGTGAGTGCTGTCTGCAGGTGGGTTGGTTGTGCAATAGTGTTCGGCATATGTTTAAGGGGCATTATGTGTGTCATGTATAAATGCATTAATAATGTGCGACATATGCGTAACTGGCATTATGTGTGTCATGTGTATACGGGTATTAATAATGTGCAACATATGTGTAAGGGGCATTATGTGTATGAAGGGCATTAATAAAGGTTGGCATATGTGTAAGGGCATTATGTTTATAAGGACATTAATAATGTGTGTCATGTGTAAGGGGCATTACTGTGTGGAATTATCAGCGGTGCCGAGAGAAAGGGGTAGGGGGTACAAATTACCCAGGCCAAAGTCTGATGGAAGGGCTTTGTACTGGGTTACAGTGTGGCCATGGAGGTGCTTAAAATACAATATTTTGTCAGGATTTTTTTCTAAGGGTATAATGTGAATAATGTGAGGAGTAATTTATAAATGGTAAAGTGGTACTACTGTGTGATGTAACGTGAATAAGGGACACCATCGCATGATATAATGTGAATAAAGTTGCACTACTGTGTGGCATAATTTGAATTGGAGGTACTATTGTGTGGCCATGCCCCTTCCCAGCAAGAACACACCCCTGTTTGGGCTGTGCACCGAATGTGTGCACTGTTTCTATTCAAAATATTGCGGGTAGGAGCACCAAAATGATGACTGCTATGATGAGGGTTGATGGTGCTGGGAAAGGGGAGCAGGGTCAGAGGCGGAACTAGTGGTGGTGCTAGGGGGCACCAGCCAAAATCTTACCAAGGACGTCATTTAGGTTAGGGCCTGCTCTGCTAGGGGGCACCAGCCAAATCTTACTTAGGGCATCAAATTGGTTAGGGCCGGCTCTGCCCCCATGGTGTTGCATTTTGTAATACAAATACAATTATATAGCATCTAATCATTATGTGCTTCAAAATAAATTCATCAAGGTTTATATCAATGTTCTTTAACCACCAATGGAAAGTTTTCCCAAAAACAATTCTCTATGTTCATCTCCTGGAACATACCCACATACTAAAAGACATTCAACAAACCAGAGATTGATAATAGTGTTGTATTTAGTAAAAGCTATTGATTCACAAAAAATAGACAATTTTATGTATACTGATTAATAGCTCCTCTGATAATGGTGATAATCCTCTACAAGTGTGATACACTGAACTCTGCTGCACTCAAATTCAGGTGTGAGCTCCAACTGCAGCTTTGTCTTCCAGGCTCTCAGAGAGGATATTCACACACATTGGGGTAAATTTACGAAGATGGTTTTATTGAAGATTGGATGTTGCCCATAGCAACCAATCAGATTTAATCTATTATCTTCTAAAAGGTGCTAAATAAATAAGAAATAGAATCTGATTGGTTCCTTTGGACAACACCCCATCTTCAACAGAACTCCAATTTGAGTAAATTTACCCCTCTGTGTTGTTTCCAACTGGTTCAGGGATGTGGACCGCCTTATTTCATGTAATGCTTATTTAGCGCATCATATTTGCATTAGAAAATCAAGGAGGAATGTAGAAATGGAGCCCCTCTCAGCCAGCTTGCCATGTCGTAGTTTCTGGCGGATGGCGGGGATGCGCGAGCATCACACTCGCTCATGTGACCCACTATACAGTACCTCAGCTGTGGGTATGGGGCAGGCACAGGCAGGCTTCGGTGCAGGCCAGGGCAGGGAGCCGGGACTTTGATGCAGGGCTTCTGGAACGCTAAAGAGAATGGGGCGAGCACGTGTTTCGTGGTGGACGGTGGACCTGGCGCATGACAATAGTCTCGCTAGGTCCCCATCTAATAAGAGCAGCTCCATCTGTATTCTGTATTTTTAAATATTTGCATACCTAATGCAGGGAGGCTGAATGACGTGCTTTATCATGATCACTCAGCACACATTTTGGTACACCCGCGATGCGCACCACGATGTATGCTGAGCGATCTGTGCAACGCAGTGCTTAGCCTATTGTTTTTAGAAAAAGCCCTGCAATCCAGCTGTAAAGACAGTGCAAGCAGTGGGCAATGGTGACGCGCGGGAACGTGTATCGTCGTCACATGATCAGTGCTACTCAGATCGCTTAGAAATGGGGGGAAAATTTCCCCCTTGTGTATGCTCCTTAAGCCAGAAGGTAATGTTATACAATATTTTAAGAACATTTTGTATTAAACAAAGTTTATATAAATTTAACCATCAGAAATCAGAGTTTCACTATCTTAGTCAAGCTCAAAAGATTCCGTGTTTTGGAATCGGAAATTATGGATATAGAAGACTCAACACTTTTTTGTATCACAAAATACTACACTATGATTTTATGCACCTGATATAAATCTATGGTGTTTCTCTCTGTGTGTGGGTAACCCATAAAGAAAGTGAGTTTCAGAGATACAGAGAAAGAAGATCTAAATGTGCCTATCTGGTACACAGATACATATTGTTTTGAAAATTCCATAATTTGAGCAGTCAATACTACAATATTATATACAGTGGTGGCCACCCACCCCACGCCTCCACCAACCCCCCTTACTATTGCCATTGTGTATTGTTTATGGAATAAAACTGTGCTTGATTTAAAGCTACAGTAGTCAGTTTTCATTTGCCATTATCACCTTCCCCCATATGCCCCCATACTTGCAACTCATGGACACTGCTGCATTGGATTGAATTTGCAGAAACATCAGAACCACACGGTAAGCTACTACTATTATCAGTTTTTCACACAACCTGCACTTCCTGAACTCCTGCCATTATCTTTGGAGGTCCACACATCCACTTCAGGGCTTGATGTGAAGGAATCCGGGTACTGCTACACCCTCATCAATCAATTAGACATCAGGCATTGCCACTTCATGGGACAGGCCACTTTACCATCACCCACAGTCGGAATTCCACTCCTCCCGATCCCTACCATCAACACCCAGCCTACAGTTATTGCTCCCAGCCCGTACATCTTCCCAATACTCAGCCTACAGTTATTGCTCCCTGTCCACACATCGTCACAACACACAGCCTACAGTTATTGCTCCCAGCTCCCCATCATTCCTTTACCACCACTACAAAACTGTTATAACGTCAGCCAATCTACATCAACCCCGGAGCGCCAGCACTCCCCACTCCCATTGCAGATGAGTAAGTGTGGTCACGGGGGTCTGCGGCGCTATTGATGCGCTTCTCTAGCCCTGCCTTACCCTGCTGGTGCTGCTTGCTGTTGCCGCCACCGCCGGGTGTGTGGCCGGGACTCACAGATCTACTTGTCTGCGGTCCCGGATCTCCTCCTGGCTGGCTTCTGATATGGAAAAAATAGCTCTCTCAAAATGCCTGTCCCCTTACAGAAGATACTTTTTGAGGAAGCGTTCAGTTGTGTAACTATAGTCCCGCAGCCCCCGCGGTGGCAGGGAGGCGCTAAGAAGGTGGGGGAGGGGTCTGCGGGACTATAGTTACCGCCGGTGCTCCTCCCCCCCAGAAAAGTTAACACCCTCCTTACCCCATTGCCGCCGCCTCCAACCCCGACACGCAGATCTGTCCGGTCCCCGGCTCTCCCGGCTACAGCTGCTAATAAGTGACACTCGGAAAATGGCTGCCCCCATACAGCGGACAGTTTTTAAGGTTGCTAGAGGAGGCCGCTGACTCCCTCTAGCATCCTCAAAAACTGTCTGCATTATGGGGGCAGCCATTTTCCAAGTGTCACTTTTTATTAGGAGCCAGGGACCCGACAGATCTGCGTGTCCGGCGGCAACGGGGTAAGGAGGGTGATAACTTTTCTGGGGTGGGGTGGGGGCGAGTGTTAACTTATGGGGGGGCACCCAAATTTCCTGGCGGGGGGGCACTTTAAATGTAGTTACGCCACTGGATGCCTTTATGCAATATTGAGGCTTACATTTAATTCTGGAGCTTACATGGTGCTAGTTGCTAAATCTTCAGAAAGCCACTTTACACTTTCACATTCCACGTGGCTGACTGACCTCTGACTTAGCTGGAACATTAAATCAGATGTGTTTTATTTACCACTGTTTTATTTATACCAATATAACTCTTACCTGTGAATGACTGTAAATAGGTCTTCTGTAGTCCTTGAACTCACAAACACTTCATCATCATATTCAATGATGGAGTCTGCTGTCTTGCTTGACACACATTTGTTCTCTCCTCCTATATCTGTATGATGTCCTAAAATATATGAAAACAGTCTGCAATCACTAATCAAATGCTGAGTTTCAGTAAATTTGTATGGGGAACTAACACTAATGGTATGAAGTACTAAAAATCCTCTTCAATGCTATAATAACAGATTTATGGGCTACTTCAGAGGAGTGTACACATTGCATGCATGGAATTAAATGCGTATATTAGATTTGTATACGTTTATAGGCTTGATGGGACTTGTAGTTTCACAACATTACACAATAGTTTTATTCTTACATAGTTACATAGTAGATAAGGCTCAATAGCTTGCGTCCATCTAGTTCAACCTATGTTTATAGTAGTTTATCCCTTGTTGTACAGTATGTTCCGATATTTTAAAGACAGATTATGTTGGTTATTCTAGTTCACTCGCAAAGGCACAATCACTCTCTTATGGACAAAACCATGTGCACTGCAGGTGGGTCTGATGTAACGTGTGCAGAGAGAGTTACATTTGGGTGGGGTTTGTACTTCAAACTGATATCTATATTGCAGTGTAAAAATAATGCAGCCAGTATTTACCCTGCACAGAAACAAAATAACTCACCCAAATGTCTATCTGCACATGTTACATGAGCCCCACCTGCAGTGCACATGGTTTTGTCCATAAGAGAGTGATTGTGCCTTTGCCAGTGAACTAGAATAACCCCCTATGTTTCTTATTTGTACCCATGGATGTTTTTAACCAATAAATGTTTATCCAACCTTATTTTAAACGTATTTATAGTGTCTGCCGACACCACTTCTCCAGGAAGAGAGTTCCAAAGTTTGACTGCTCTGACCATAAAGAATTTTTTTCTTCTAGATAAACAAATCTTTTTTCTTCTAATCTAAACTCGTGATCTTGCGTCCTAGATTCCTTTCTAGTAGAAAAAAGGGTGTTTGACAGTTCCTTATATTGGCCCCTGATATATTTGTACATGTTGAGCATGTCCCCCTTAATCGTCTCTTCACTAGTGTAAATAGTCCTAACTTGCTTAATCTTTCCTCGTAGCTTAAATTCTCCATTCCCTAATAAGCTTTGTTTCTGTTCTTTGGATTTTTTCTAATTCCATGATGTCCTTTTTATAGTGTGGGGCCCAGAATTGTACTCCGTATTCGAGGTGGGGTCTAATCAATGATTTGTACGGTGGCATAATTACTTCTGAGTCCCTAGTTTCCATTCCCCTTTTAATACATGCTAGAATTTTGTTGGCCTTTTTTGTTGCTATATTACATTGAGCACTACACCCCAGTTTGTTATCTATTTGGACTCCTAGATCCTTTCCAATTCCTCCCCACTTAGATTATAACTAGCACACTGGTTATGTCTCCCAAGGTGCATGACCTTGCATTTTTTTCCACATTGAACCTCATCTTCCACTTTTTTGCCCAGTCATCTAGATTGTCAAGATCATTTTGAAGCGTGGTGACATCTTCTGATGATTTAATAACTCTGCTCAGTTTTCTTTCATCCGCAAAGATGGATACATTGCTGAGTAACCACATCCCAATATTTTCAATAAAAATGTTAAACAAAATGGGCCCAAGAACCAAACCCTGTGGCATTCCACTTAGTACTGGTATCATATTTGATACGGCACTGTTCACAACCACTCTTTGTTCTCTATTACACAGTCAGTTCCCTACCCATCTACAGATATTTGCCCCTAATCCCAGGTCCTCCATTTTATTTATCAACCTCTTGTGTGGTACTGTGTCGAAGACTTTAGCAAAACCTAGGTAAATCATATCTACAGCGTTTCCATTATCAAGGTTTTTGCTAACCTCTTCATAGAAACCAAGTAGATTAGTTTGGCATGAACGATATTTCACGAACCCATGCTGGTTATTACTGAGTAAACTATGAAGGTCTAAATATTCCTGGATACCATCTCTTAAAAATCCTTCAAATAGCTTACCCACTATTGATGTTAAACTAAAAGGTCTGTAATTAGTGGGATCCTCCTTTTTTCCTTTTGTGAATATTGGCACTACCTCTGCTATTCTCCAGTCTTTTGGTACCTTTCCTGATGATAGTGAATTATCAAAGATGTAGCGGGGTAGCCAGTTCCTCCCTTAATTCCGTTAGTACCCTAGGATGAATCCCATCTGGCCCTGGTGATTTATTTGTTTTGATTTTGCTGAGTCTCAATATTATTTCCTCGGTCGAGAAATCAATATTGGGATCCGGCTTGTTCATTCCATTTGTGGTATGTGTGCGTTCCACAGTCTGCTTTCCCTTAGTAAACACTGATGAGAAGAACTAATTTAACAGTCCATGCTTAATGCCCAGTTGTGCGACTCGTTACACCATGTTTCTGTAATACCAATAATGTCATAATCATCCCTAGTGACCACAGTTTCTAGCTCTTCGATTTTACCTGCTAAGCTTCTTGCATTAGCCAGTAGGCATTTTAGTTTATGTTTATTTTTAGTTGCGTCCCTAACATTGTGTTTAATTACTCCTCTAGACTTATTTGTATTCCTTACTTACTTACTCGTACCCATCTCCCCCTCAATAGACTCTCTACAGCCTTCCCCACCATGCCCACTGCCTGACCTATTTACAGTTTTGAAACTTCTTCCTATGTCGTTTACTCCTTCCCACATCCTAAGGCAGTCGTTCCCAAACTTTTTGAATCACAGCACCCTACAGTATCAGAATATTTTTCACGGCACCCCTAGGCCAAAATTTTGTTGCTGAGAATTTCAGAAAAAAAATATAAATTTAAATAAGTTGTGATTATATTTTATCCTTAGGTCCAGTTATGTGGCGAGGAACAAGATTCACTTCTGTTAACCCACATATTTTATAACTGAAGTCACAAGCACTGATTTTGCCAATTTCATTGATCATAAATAATTTGAATTGGTTCTGGACCACCAACCTGAGGCACCCCTGCAAGTGCGCCGAGGCACCCCAGGGAGCCTAGGCGCACAGTTTGGGAACCACTGCCCTAAGGTCATCTGTACCTAAGAGCTGTAATGAGGTAACATAACTGTTATTACATAATGTTCCTGAAGCACCCTGGAAATTACCCTTATTAGTACCCCAGACATTGCCTGTAAGTATGTCCTCCCCCCTCCTCCTCCCCCAAATTGATTCTTGACCCCAATCCTACTATACTCACTACAGGTCCCATAGTGTCTAGCTACCCCCCCCCCCCATCACCTAGTTTAAAATCTCCTCCAACCCTCTAATCATGCTTCCCCCCAGCACTGCAGCCCCCTCCTCATTCAGGTGCAATCCATCAATGCAAAAATTATGGCGCCTGATCGAGAAGTCCGCCCAGTGTTCCATGAACATAAATCCCTCCTTCCTACACCAGTCCTTTAGCCACACATTTACCTCCCTGATCTCCTTCTGCCTCCCTGGGCTAGCGCATGGCACTGGTAATAATTCCGAGAATATTACCCTAGATGTCCTTGCCTTTAATTTCATATTTATTTATTTATTCTATTATTAACTATTTCACCAGGCAGGGTTAACTCTGGAGGGGGGACCCCTTTATTGGGGGATCAACACTCCTCCAGGGTCCCTGCCCAGGCTGACCAGCCATAGGGATTAATGCTTCGGCCAGGGAAACTAGCATAAAAAGTTATCCCTGGCTGTGGCATTACCTTGCTCGCTGTTTGGGCCTGGTGCTGGTTGCCAAAATATGAGGGACCCCTACTCATTTTGTCGGGGGCATAGCGATTCTACACAAAAAAATCATATTCTATTACATTTGCGAATTAGTAAAAAAAATTGCAGATTTTTAAACACGCGATATGGTGCGATTTCAGAACCTTACTAAAAATCTCATCCCTTGGTGCCTGAAAACAGATGCGTCTTCACACATGAAAAGCCTGCAGTTGATTTTATATTTAATTTGCCATTATTAGTTAATGCTTTTGTCAGCACCCAGATACTGTATGTCCTTTCAGCATTAAATGGAGATGCAATTGATCTGCGCAAAACTCAGCAGATGCATACGCTGGGGACCATGCGCATTGTAAAACATACCCAAATCTGTCTGAAAAACTGTCTTGCGTTCCACTATGAGACTTCTTGGTTGCAAATAGTGGCTACTTTATTCCAACATGTTTTGGAGACACGTCTCCGTCATCATGGAGCAACGTACAACTGACATCAAACAACATTTAAACACAAAGGCACGCCTCAGAATCCACCCCCACCATTTGACTCACGCTCGATACTAAGGATGACCACCTGTGGAACCGAGCAGCTGAACATGTCCATCAGCCCGATACCACAAGAGAAGTCGCTTCACAGCGCCGGCTGCGGCCACACCAATTTAAAAAGACATCCCCATTTATTAAGGGAAATGCAATTAAAAACAATACATCCACTGCATATTCATAACATGATTAATATAGTGTTTTTAACCATAATTTAGACTATACAGTAGTCTTCATATACATATTTCTTTAAATAGGTTGAGTTACGGTAAGAGGACAAAGAGATAGCAAAGTATGAACTTCAGGCAATACTATCGAGGGCAGGTTTTTACAGAAAGCAATGCAAGCCTAGCTTTTCATTTAACCCCTTCGGGGACATTGTATCAAGTTCCATAATCCACCTACTTTCCATACAAAGCAATATTTTACTCCTATCTCCTCCACGTTTGAGAGGAGGCAGGTGGTCAATCAGTTTTGTGCGTAGGCTGGCCACGCTGTGCCCAGCTTCAGCACAGTGACGGGAAACCAGCTGGTCACTGGTGCCCCTTGTTATGGCCGCCTGAATTGCCATTCTGTGATTGGCCATACGCAGGGTGGTGTCTGTTATCCCCACGTAAAAATACCCACAAGGACACAATATCACATACACCACGAATTTTGTAGTGCAGGTTTATCATGATTGATATAATATTTTTTCCCACTGTACGGATGCACCACATGATTCCCCATCAGTAGGGAGCTACATGTCGTGCATCCAATACAGCGGTAACATCCCTTGAGTTTAGACAAAAAGTGCAGGGGTTTATTATCAGCGACCAATTCAGCTACATCTAATTTTACCAGCTGGTCCCGAAGATTCGGGCCCCGGGTGTACGCTGGCATGAGTCTAGACCCTGACAAGGCAGGAATGTCTTTGTCGGTATTAATGATGGGCCAGAATGGCATTGCTTTCTGTAAAAACCTGCCATCGATAGTATTGCCTGAAGTTCATACTTTGCTATCTGTTTGTCCTTTTACCGTAAAGCTTCCTGCTCGCTGTCACCACTCACCCTGTCAGTATTCAACACAGCCCCCTCATACGCCAATTTCCCCTCGCTCCATTTTTTGAGCGAGGGGGAATTGGCGTATGCGGCTCCTGAACCAGCGAGACTCGTGGCTAAATAGAGCGAGTTTTCTGCATTAGCCGCCGGTCTCGCTGTTTTGGCGAATTCTCGCTGTCCTATGACAGCAAGGATTTCCCCAGAACATTGAATAGAGCGAGCGGCCGGCGCGGGGGTTAAATAGCGAGGATCGCTGGTTTTCTGCAATTCTCGCTGTTTAACCCCCTCGCCGGCCGCATTGAATACCTGCCTAAATTATGGTTAAAAACACTATATTAATATATATGATATATATATATATATATATATATATATATATATATATATATATATATATATATCATATATATCATATATATCACTATATCATATATATATGAATATGCGGTGGATGTATTGTTTTTAATTGTAATTTATATATATATATATATATATATATATATATATATATATATATATATGGTTTTAGACATTGCTTTAAGCATAAAAGGTTTCAGTGAATGGGAACTAATAGGGTTAGCATTGGAATTGCATATTCTTTTCTTATGGTCTTCAGGGGTAGATGTATGAAGCAGTGATAAGGGAGGAAAAGTGATTAAGTGCCTGGTACTTTATCACTGCCCGAGAATTTAGAACATTTTGGGCCATTATTTGGCAGAACAATCTACTGAAATTCTCAGGAAGGAGATATTGCTACCCAAAATGTATTGCTTCGCTCTCTCCCATCAACCTGCAAATATACCTCCTTTCCAAAATCAAATTGTGGTGAAAATATACTAAATCTTATTCCAAAATTAGCCATCCTCCCCCACATTCCACCACTATTTAATTGTTTATAAATGTTACTGTAGGAAAAATACTGGATGGGTATGGCCAGGGGCACTGAGAGGAGTGGGTAGTGGGTACTAATTGCAGAGCTGATGAAGGGGACAAATGTCCCCCTCTGAGGCAGCTGGTGCCCTCTGTGTGGTCGCTAGCACTGATTTATGGTGCTGGGAAAACTAATTTTACAATTTGTTGGTGGGAAGGTGACTTACAGGACCATACCATCACATAACTCTGTACCCATGCCCACGCCCACTCTCAGCGGCAATAAGCAGCCCTCCAGCTGTTGATGAACTACACATCCCAGCATGACTTGCCTTAGTTTTGCTTTTTGGCCATGATGAAACAGATGCAAGGCATGCTGGGATGTGTAGTTCATAAACAGCTGGAGGGCCGCTTATTACCCACTCCTGCCTTAACAGGTTGTTAACATTAAAATGGTATGCTCTAATAAAGGGAAATGTTTCTGCTTATCTAAAACTGAGGGGTAGATGTATGAAGCAGTGCCTAGTACTTTATCACTGACCAATCAGCTCCTGACTGTTAAGTTACAGGCAGGGTTTGAAAAGGAACAGCTAGGAGCTGATTGGTCGGTGGTAAAGTACCAGACACTTTATCACTTCTCCTCAAATGTCCCCCTCTGAGGCTGCTGGTGCCCTCCGTGTGGTCAACAGCACTGCTTTTTGGTGCTGAGAAAACTCATTTTACAATTTGTTGGAGGCAAGGTGCCTTACAGGACCATACTACCACACACCTCTGTACCCACGCCCACTCTCAGCAGCCCATGCATTATGCATTATCACCAAACATGTGGATTTTACATGTAGTTTCTATACTTATAGCACAATATCCACAATGCCACCTACCTGGAAAGTTATCAACGGATACAAGATCCGGTTTGGCAGCATGAATGACTTCTTCAGCACTATATTTTTGAAACTCAATAATATCAGGAAAAGAGCTGGCTCCATAACCCATAGTGACAATTGGGGACAACCGTTGTTCAGATGAAGATGACACCATTTGGCTTGGTGGTGGACTTGCAACTGGCAGGTGCAACACACTGGGCTTTTTTGGAATAGGTGGTGGGACTTTTACTCTCTTCTTATCTGTATACATCAAGTTTTGAAGCATCATTTTTTCTGGAAAATGCTTTCCTTTGAAAGACTCATCTTCATCAACGCTGCTCTGTGAAAAGCTTCTAATCTCTGATGACATTGTGTGGAAGTAACTCTCTGAGGGTGGAGATGAGTCTAAGGAAGGTGGTGTCTCTACACGAGTTTCGTTATCATAATTTTTTTTGTGCCGTATAGTTCCAATCACCATGTATGCATCCTGAGGAGACACCTGGTCTCGAAAATATTTTCCAGGTGAAGAGGGTGACATTACAGGGGAGTCTGGCATGTTTGTAGAGGATCTGTAAGAAAGGCTGTTTGGTCTTCTAGACATTGGGGGTTTTTCTGCTACTGGTGGCTTTGTCTTTTTTTCTGGCAATTGGAAAGCTTCATCTGTCAATTCATCAATGTGATCTACAATATCCAAGTTGTCGTCTGTCTCTGACTTACTGACTGATCTAAGACGAATTGACTTTAGGTCTGACTGAGTGACCATTGGCATTATGGGCTGCACTGGACTTGATTTCTGACTCTGACTTTTAGTGCTAAAAGTTGACTCGGAATGGTTCCTACTAGTCCTCAGCTTATTCTTTGAAGACTTTCTTATGCCAGTAAGATCCAAATGAGCTGGAGGAATTAGTGGTAAATCAAAACACTGACGAATATTAGGACTTCTATCAATCGGTGAAACAGCTGGCAAAGATGATTTTCTTTCAGGAACCATAGGCCTTACCTTGCTTTGGTAAGGAGAGTGCCCTAAAATGAATGAGGATGGAATTGCCGTTGGAGTTTCAGATTGGCTCGAATAGCCACTAGATGGCGACATCAAACATTGAGGTTTACCAGGTGATGACATCTTTGAATCTGTCTCTGTAGAAACTTGAGAGGGGGTTGTGGCCCTTGAATTGTACAGAGATGTTAATGACTCTGAGCTTCCTTGCACCCTTTTGCACTCTATCACAGTATTAGCTGTTGCTGTACTAGAGCCAGACAATGTCCTGTGTAAGTCATTAGATTTGCAATCATTATAATTCAAGTTTTGAGTAAAAAGCATACTTTTTGATGTTGGCATAGTGGCGTTACCCTGCATTGATGTTTGAATATAACTATGTCCTTGACTATCAAATGCAATGCAGAGGCTTTTAGGCCTTTGTTCCTTAGGCATCGTGGAGACCGCTTGCAGTTTCTGAGCAGATGCGTCTTTTATTAAGGAAACACTGCGTGCAGGGGGAGAAGGTTTTTTCTTTGGCTTTCTCAAGGAAATACTTCGTGATCTCCTCCTTTCCTGATTTTCTTGATCAGCTCCACCAGAAACATTTTCTGTGCTTGTGCTTTCCTCAGAGCTCCCACTGGGATAGTTTAGGGCATAGTCCCCACTTCCTCTTCTGTTCTCTGTGTAGGTGATGTCCACTGAGGACATGGAACCAGAATCTGTTGGCATTGAAAGTGATCTCTCTCGGAATGTGCACTCACTAGAAGGTGTTGGCAAGGCTGATGAGCTGCTTGTGTGACTTGATCCATGTTGACTACTGCAGAAAACAGTTTTTGACTTCTCTCCCTTTGAATGTTCAACATGTGGTGATGGGAGTGTGGCACTAGAACATGTGTTCCCTCCATTGCTCCTTGCCATGTTGTCTTTTCCTATTTTAAAAGAGCCACCACCTTTGCAAACTCCAGAGAATGCCATCGTAATGGTGGAACCTTTTGAATGTTCACTGACATGGGCCTGCTGGCTTTTTACTGGGCTAGATGGGGTCATATAGTTGAAAGAACTTCCCTGCCAGGTGGTAGAAGCAGTGTCCTTAGCACCATTGCATGGAGGACTAGAATACATTACACTTGTACTGTCCATACTGCTTGGCGATTGCAATATGTGGCCAAGATCACTGAACGTCTTTCTTAGTGGCAATTGCTGAGGATGAGGTGTAGCTGCTCTGCCTCCTGGGTGCCTCCCATGTGATGATTCTGGCTTAGCAGGGGGAGAATCTGGTGGAACAGGAGGTGGTTCACTGCTTGTCATGCCATTGACATTCCCTATACAAAAAAATAAAATAAAATCATACTGAAATATGTACAATTATTCTATAACATAAAAACCTTATTTTCCTCTCATTTTGTTATAAACCAGGCATGTCCAACGTTGGCCCTCCAGATGTTCTGAATCTACACATCCCAGCATGCTTTGCCACAGTTTTGCTATTAGAGAATGCTAAAACTATTGCAAAGCATGCTGGGATGTGTAGTTTCACAACATCTGGAGGGCCAACGTTGGACATGCCTGTTATAAACCATGCTTTGCCCATAGAGACTGATCACAAATATGATCTATTCATCGGATGTAACAAAGTCTGAGTTTGCCGAAGGTGCTTGATGACGACAATAGTATTTACTCTGCACAGAAACAAAATACCTCACCCAAATCTAACTCTGGAAAGAAACAATGGATGCAGCACCTAAAATCAGATCTCATCTTATCTTAAAGCACTGCATCCATTGTTTCTTTCCATATACCTCTCCAGGTTTTGACTAAACTTGTTTTTTTTGCAGCAGCCATACAAAGTGGAACAGCCCATTCATTGCACCCCCTATATCTCTGCTTCCTTCTTGGGAGACAGAGACACATTTTTCTCCAAATCTAACACTCTCTGCATATGTTACATCTGCCCAGCCTCCCCCCCTCCCTGTAGTGCACATGGTTTTGTCCATTTGAGAAGGAATCTGCCTTTGCTAGTGAACCAGAATAAGGGCCAATCTGTCTGACGATTGGGGGATTGATTTTGTAACCTTTTCCATCAATAATTTATTCTGAGGTCTCCTTTGATACATGATACAAACATGTGTTGTGCACCACAGACTTTGATAGATCTTATTCTTTTTATTATACCCCTTTCAGACCTCACTTAAGTTATAAAATTATGTTTTTTTACTGTTTCAAAACGGTAATATGTGCGGTGTGAAAGGTCCGTTTTGAATTTACTGGTTCAAGAAAACCGGTAATTCAAAATGGTTAAAAAGCAGGGTACTACCCGTTTCAGTATCCCTGTGTAATGTGATGGGACAAAACAGCATTGTAATGATAATACCCCTTTCAAACTGCACTTAAACGGGTGATATACCGTTTAAGATATGCGGTGTGAAAGGGGTTTAAGACACATTGGCCCTTATTCAGATCTGATTGCAGAACAAATTTGTTTGGGAAAATGGGCAAAACCATGTGCACTGCAGGTGGGGAAGATGTGCAGAGAGAGTTAAATTTGGGTGGTGTGTTTTGAAACTGAAATCTAAATTGCAGTGTAAAAATAATGCAGCCAGTATTTACCCTGCACAGAAACAAAATAACTCACCAAAATGTAACTCTCTCTGCAAATGTTACATCTGCCCCACCTGAAGTGCACATGGTTTTGCCCATTTTCCAAACAAATTTGTACTGCGATCAGATCTGAATCAAGGTGCCCACAGACGTATCAATTATCAAATGCGTTTTGTATTTTTTAAGTACAAAACGCATCTTATGTACAATTATCAGGTGGTGTTTATGGGCTTGTGCGATGCGCGTTCCCGGGAGCCCGATATTTTATGTCTAAAAAAGTACGTGCTGCACGTACTTTTTAGACTACATCTGAAAATTAACAGTACAAACATGGGTTCATCGCATCGCATCGCATGCATCCAAGTGCACATTGCATAGCAAGCTGGAAGAAAAATTGTATAGAACCATTGTACAGTCAAAAACGCATAGCACAGTAAAATTGATGCGTCTGTGGGCACCTTAAGGGCCATTGTCCACTCACTCCTTATTGTCATCCCAGAGATTGAAAATACTTTAATTTTAACTTCATACATGTTACAATTATTGTATACAATATCGCATCTCATCGCATCTTGGTTTTGCGATGAGATGAGATCTAGTGCAAAAAGTATATGCAGCACATACTTTTTGTACTAGATCTCATCTCATCGCAAAACCGAGATGCTATGAAATGCGATATTGTATATAATATTGTATACAATAATTGTAACATGTATGAGCACCTTAAAGGTATCCAAACTTTTGACACACAGATATGTGATTTCATCATAATTATAGAAAATTCTGAAGGATTCACAAACTTTCAATCACCTCTGTAAATATGGTAGTGCAGGGCTGTAATTAGGGTGGCGCAAATTGTGCCTTAATATAAAGCAGTCTAGGGTAGGGGGCGCTATTGGCTTTGCTTTTTAATTATCTGTTGTAATTACATCTGCTGCATTTCCTTCCCCCACCCATATCAACACTAATACCTATACAACATTGATGCATTTAACCTGAGATCTCTTTCTTGTTCAGTTGGACTTTACTTTAATTTAAATTCAAGATGCTGACATACACAGGATTCAAACTCATCATCTCTGTCATTACAGTCAGATACTGTATTCATGATGTATATGACCCTCCATAGAAAGCTAAAGAATTCTAGCTGAAAACAAAAATATCAGAATTGCAGCTGAACAGATCTATATAGTTTGCGGCTGCATGGGATTGGATGGGTGGCTAAACAATACATAGATCTGCATAGTTGCAATGCTTATTATTTTTTAAGTACAAGTAGCTTTTGTCATATGCCATACTGTATGTCATAGTTTTAATGCAGGACAAAATAATAAAATGTGTAGGGTACAGTATTTAACTGAAATGCAACAGGTTATGGGTATAACAGTATATTAAAATGCATTATTTAATAAAGGGTATTTCAACAGAATAACAAAGAGCTCTGAAGCATGAATGTGATATGGAGAGGATTTGTGTTCAAATCCAATTTCTTGCAGTGTTCTACAAGCGTGCGTGTGTGTGTGTGTGGGGGGGGGCTTTTGTTATGCCCCACCGCAACGAGGGCATGCACCCTGTGTCACTAGTGGAAAATGGGGGGAGGGGTGTCCAATTCTGGCACAGGGCAATAAAAAGTCTAGTTATGCCTTTGTGGTAGTAAATATAGATTGAAATCTCCACTGAGGAAGGGGCTGATATAAATGGGCAAATCTTCTCTGTACAGTGCTGAGGAATATATGTATGCTATATAAATTACTGGTGGTAATAATAATAAATTGTTGCCTAGTAACACTGGTCAGTGCATAATTCTATAATTGTTCCAGATAAGGGGGCAGATGTACAGTATTAAGCGTGGTGAAGAGATAAAATGGAGATAAAGTAGAAGTGATATGATATTTCAAACACATCTGATGGTGTTTGCTGGTGCATTATCACCTTCCACTTTAACTCCATTTTATCTCTTTACCAGGCTTAATACATCTGCCCCAAGGTTAGCAAATGTAGTAATTTTGAGGTGAACAGATTCTTGTGGGAAGAAAAAACAAATTCAGTTTTAAAAAAATGAGGATTTGTAGATATAAACCTGATGAGGTCTTTTTGGGGGTTGACTCAGAAGCTGCAGATGTCCGACGCTCTTCTTGATCTTGATTTTGGTGATGGGAGAAACCAATTATTGTTCTTCTACGTCGGAGAGTGGTTTTGGGGTTTACTGCGGTCTCTGTGTTGAACAAGGAGTGGTGGGAGCTGGCGTGCTTATCAAAAAGTTCTCCTGAATGAATAAACACAAGTCCTCATTCTCAAATCTTGAATGACAAAATGCAAACAATAATAACACTATATAATCTTTTTTCACTTATAATTCACTTTATCCTTGCTTGGTGCAGATGCTTCACTCACGTGTGCTTAAGTATGGATGTCCTTAAAACCTGGACTGTAATGGTGAAGTGTGGAAAACTCGGGACTATGTAAAAACCGGACCCAGACTAGACCCCGGACCGTCGAACCGGACATCAAAATCTGCAGTCCGGAGCTTGTAGTGTCCGGTCCGGGGGGTGTCCTGTCCGGGATGGGCGGGGGGGGGGTGCCTGTGATAGCTTTCACCAGGGACATGAGGAAGGGGAGATTACAGCCTCCCTGTGTTGTCCAGACGGTCCGGTTTTTGCTACATGCCCGGACCATACAGGGAGTATTATCCCCCTCCTCCTCTCCCTGGTGACAGGTGTCACAGACAGCCCCCCGGACAGTACACCCCCCGGACCGGAACGCTGCAAGCTCCAAAATGCAGTTTGATGTCCTGTCCGGGGGTCTTGTTCTGGTCCCCTGGAATACTCTGCTCTAATAAATGTAAATAATATTCTACTATTATATATTATCATCTCCTTTGGCTAATGCTCTATTTCACAAGTTCTCAAAGTAGGTCCTCAGGGCCCACACAGTGCATGTTTTGCAGGTCTCCTCACAGAATCATAAGTGTAAACATTAGCTCCATCTGTGGATCTTTTATAATCTGAGTGCACCGGTCAGGTGACCTGGAAAACGTGAACCATGTGGGGTCCCGAGGACTGAGTTTGAGAACCACTGCTCTGTTTGCATATTAAGCCTCATACACACTATGTGATAAAGGCAGGCGATATGAACAATAACTATATCGTTAACAATACTATCATTCATATTGTTCAGTGTAAATGAATGATAACGATGCTGCTTCTCTCTATTGTCTGTGCATGCAATCACATTTTGCCAATGGCATTTATGACCCTATCCTTTAGTGTGTACGAAAGATAAAAATAAATATGAGAATAAAGATTTCATAAAACAAGATGGTCAGTGGTAAGCAAACCCTGTCAGTAGTAACTATGCTTGTATTACTTGTTGAGAGTGGCATCAGTATGTTTTTAAGTAATAGTTTCTGACTTCTTTAATCCAAATGTATAAAAAATTTCAGGTGAACACCTACAGTATATTAACGCAGCATCATTCCAGCTACATTACTTAGGCACAGACATAAAATAGTATAGAATAGTTTAGGATTTGGGGTTTAATACCATTTTTCAGGAATACTATTAATGTATGCCAATTAAATGACAACAACAAAAATGTATATTAAGGTATGTCTATTATTGGAATATTTCAACAGGATAGAAGTCTGACAACAAATATAAATGCCACTTTGTCAGCTGTATTTTGCATTGATTCAACCAGGTGTCAGTGGAGAATGCAGCTCAGCACAATAAGATAAATGAGATGAGCTACTGTCTAAGAACAAAGGCTGGTTCACTCATAGGCTTGCAGCGAGTGGTTGTCACACATATGAGAGCTTGTGGAAAATACTGTAACTGACCTGTAAGATTTGTAATTGGATTTCAAGCATTGGAATCATATTTTAAAAAATAACACATTTTTAAATGAATACAGTCTGAACATTTACTTATATAGTGCTGGCATGTTCCATTGCCCTTTGCAATTTGCTACAAAACAGTAATTAAATAACAGAAAGACACAAAGGCACCAGCATCAGAAAGGCATCAGGCACCATCCAGTGGCTGCAGGCATACACAACACTTGAATCCCCCCATAGAGATGAGGAGCAGTGTTAGCCTTTGATTATACAGGATGATTCCTAAATATGACTAGCTTAGTGTATTTGAATAAAAATTATTGCTAGGATGAAGGGCAAGGGGTTGAACATAGACAGAACAACATGGCTCATCTTTATCACCAGCAGTGTCAGGCTTCACTGTACATGTTATGGCTCCTGCACACACTCAGAACAGCAGGCCCAGGACCCAGCATCCTGTCAGTACTGAACTGGACACCACATATAATATTAAATCACTCTGACTTTTAGGGCCTGATTCTGTTTGACTCGCTAAGCAGCGTAAATTCGCTGCTTAGTGAGCCATCTAACGCCACCTGCCGGGCAAGTGAATGCCTGCCCCCCCCCCACCCCCGCTGTCGTGCGTATTTCCTTGCAGCATTGTGAATGGATGTTTAGCATAAACATCCATTCGCAGGGGAGCGTACCGGGGTGAAATCATTCGATGGTCCCCAACCATCGAATGATTTATCCCATGTTCGCAAATATGTCAGTCTTGTGACATCAGCCGCCCACCCCCTGGAGGCCGCTGCCTGTCTGCATTCGCATGACGATGCCCAGTTTTTCTTGGGTGCACCCACCATTTTTGTGGGCATGTCCAGGAAACGCTGGGGGTCCCCATGCAACAGCCCCCTGTACGCCTCCATCTTTCCCAGAAACACCCCCCCCATTCTGAGAACACGTCGGTGAAGGCGACAGCACAGCTGCCCTGCACATGTGCATATGCAAGTATACGCATGCGCAGAGGCAAAACATTGGTCCCCGTTGCAAATAAGCTGGGGACCAGTCAAACTAGAATCAGGCCCTTAGCCTGCTGTTACTTTACAAATTGCAGAAAAACTGAAATAATGAAAAAATATTTTACTTATCTGCATTTGGAATCAGTGAATTTTGTCAGTGAATAGGGGAGAGCGGCCTGGCATTGTCCTCAGGATATGTTTTATCCTTTTGGCCGCACAGATGCACGCTGACTTGAGTAGTATAAAATGATGATTCTAGTAAAGAATAACTCCACTGATGCTATTTCAGACCCAGGAAGGAATTTTTTCATTTTGTCTGGATTGTGTTTCAGGAAACAGTGCAAGTTTCCTAATAGTAACTATTTTATGTTCTCCTGTGACAGAATAACAGGAAAGATAAAGGAATTCACATACTATGCCAAGTCTACTCTTTAAGTATACAAGTATTATTTTTTAGGTCAAAGTTATGATGAAAAATAAAAATGGAATCATAGTGAAATGTTTCTTTATTCATTATTGATCTTGGAGTTTGCAAAAGTTCCCTTGAGGTAACCGATATACAGTACTGTCACAAGGATGACCTGCAATGCTACAATAATGTATACAGATGCCTCTTTTGGGGTAGATTTATTAAGCTCGGTGAAGTGATACAGGGCGAAATGTAATAGGGTGCGATTTTTTAGACTAAAAAAAAATCGCACCAAATCGCACCTTTAAAAATCGCATTTTTTGCCGCGAATTCGCATATGTAATGAGATGCGAATTTGCGGCAAAAAAATGCGATTTGCCGCGATTTCGGGCGATTTTTAGTCATGAAAATGTGCGCATTTTCAGTCATGAAAATGTGCGCATTTTCATAAATGCGATTTTGTGCAAAAAAAAAAAAGTTTAAAAAAAAACGGCGTGGGGTCCCCCTCCTAAGCATAACCAGCCCCGGGCTCATTGAGCCGGACCTGGTTCCAAAAATACGGGGGACAAAAAGCATAAGGGTCCCCCGTATTTCTGAAACCAGCCCCGGACTCTTGGACCGGTCCTGGTTCCAAAAATACGGGGGACAAAAAATCTGGGGGTCCCCCGTATTTTGAAACCAGCACCGGGCTCCAACAGCCCGCGGTGTCATGCCACAGAAAACATGAGCACCGTGGCTGGTCAGCCTTGGACGGGGTACCTGGAGGAGTGGGGACCCCCCCCAACAAAGGGGCCCCCCCCAGGCTTCACCCGTCCAGGGCTGAAGCCCGGGGCTGTCACCGGCGTCCGTGGCCAGTGGACGCCGGCCTGATAGGGTTAAATCGATCATAGTTACATTGCTTTATACCGGAGAACTACAAGTGCCAGCAGACCTCCCCCGCATGCTGGGACTTGGAGAACCACAAGTCCCAGCATGCGGGGCATTAATGGGCCCGCTGGGACTTGTAGTCCACCTGTAAAAAGAATGTTTATAAAAAACACACACACAGAGAAGTAAAAGTTTATTACACACAAACCTCACTTTTACACCAGCGTTACCATTCCTGGATCCAGCGCTGGTCTGGCTGCTTCACAGCCGGCTCCCCCCGCACTGACAGGCAGCGGGGAGAACCGGCTTTCTCCGTTGCCTCTAACAGCTTCTGTAGCGCTGTCCCAGTGCTACAGAGGCTGAGAGCGCGATTGGCTGAGCTATGCGTCTCCATGGTGACGCATAGCTCAGCCAATCAGGACTGATCTATGCGTCTCCATGGAGACGTATCGGCCAATGGCGCTCTCAGCCTCTGTAGCGCTGGAACAGCGCTACAGAAGCTGTTAGAGGCAACGGAGAAAGCCGGTTCTCCCCGCTGCCTGTCAGTGCGGGGGGAGCCGGCTGTGAAGCAGCCAGACCAGCGCTGGATCCAGGAATGGTAAGTAACGCTGGTGTAAAAGTGAGGTGTGTGTGTGTGTAATAAACTTTTACTTCTCTGTGTGTGTGTTTTTTATAAACATTCTTTTTACAGGTGGACTACAAATCCCAGCGGGCCTATTAATGCCCCGCATGCTGGGACTTGTGGTTCTCCAAGTCCCAGCATGCGGGGGAGGTCTGCTGGCACTTGTAGTTCTCCGGTATAAAGCAATGTAACGTATGATCGATTTAACCCTATCAGGCCGGCGTCCACTGGCCACGGACGCCGGTGACAGCCCCGGGCTTCAGCCCTGGACAGGTGAAGCCTGGGGGGGGGACCCCTTTATTGGGGGGGGTCCCCACTCCTCCAGGTACCCCGTCCAAGGCTGACCAGCCACGGTGCTCATGTTTTGGCCGGGGGACCTTGTATAAAAAGTGTCCCCCGGCTGTGGCATGACACCGCGGGCTGTTGGAGCCCGGTGCTGGTTTCAAAATACGGGGGACCCCCAGATTTTTTGTCCCCCGTATTTTTGGAACCAGGACCGTTCCAAGAGTCCGGGGCTGGTTTCAGAAATACGGGGGACCCTTATGCTTTTTGTCCCCCCGTATTTTTGGAACCAGGTCCGGCTCAATGAGCCCGGGGCTGGTTATGCTTAGGAGGGGGGAACCCACACCGTTTTTTTTTTTTTATAAAAACACTTTTACACATTTTTATTAACAGGACCATGCACAGATCTCAATGATCTGTGCATAGTT
Organism: Crinia signifera; assembly: GCF_055691185.1. Taxonomy (NCBI): domain Eukaryota; kingdom Metazoa; phylum Chordata; class Amphibia; order Anura; family Myobatrachidae; genus Crinia; species Crinia signifera. The sequence continues at coordinate 55,236,723 of NC_139225.1, read as the reverse complement.
CTGTCAAATTCGCCTGTCAGAACCTATTTTTTTTGCGATTTTTGGTAACGTTTACCAAAAATCGCACCCTATTACATTTGCGAGTTGTATACTTTATAATAGGAAAACATCTGGATGCGATTTGAAATGTGACTAAAAATCGTAACTTCCAAAAGTGCGATTTCGCGGTAAAAAGTGTGATTTTTTACCGCGATTTTCAACATATTAAATGTGCGATTTTCGGAAAATGTGCGATTTCGGCCGTTTTTGACCAAAAATCGCACATGTCTAAAAATCGCACCCTATTACATTTCGCCCACAGTGTCTGTTTTTTTATCACAGGCCAATCAGCTCCTACCTGACATTTTTCAAACCAAGCCTGTAACTTCACAGTTAGGAGCTGATTGGCCGGTGATAAAAACTAGACAGTTTATTACTTCACCAAACTTAATAAATCTGCCCCTCTGTCTCTACCCATCAACTGCAGGGTATATATATACGATATCCTGGCAGTCAGCGGTCAATGGACCAACCCTGGCATCCTGCTTTGGAGAATCCCAACAGGGGCTCCATATGTTCCATAACCATGGTACATATGGGCCCCAACTTCTCTTCTAGGGATCAGGTTCCAGACTATGCAGAATTAGATTATGTATATGTTACCTTATACTGCACAGCACTAAGGTGTATTGTATTCAGTACATTGCTGCTCAGACCATACATCTATGGCAGATGGCTACATACCTAAACATGGGCACCAAGCACTGTAATCCCCCGGTGGGCCCTTCATCAGAAATCTCATTGCGTCAAGCAAATACTCAACCTGCCTCTGCCCCAATCTCACTTCATGTCACCTCCAGTCTGATTTACCCTCTACACTAGATTGTATACTGTCATGAGACCGGCCTCTCTTCTCTTGTTTCTTTGTACAATTCCACCATATAGATCCCTGTTCCCTTGTATTCTGCCATGTTACTGCAGGTTAGAATCCTTTAGGTTTGTTCTGTCGCTTGCCTATTAGTTTTTATGTATTATGCTGCATTTTGGGGTATAACCGCATTTATGCATCACAAATGTTCCTCATATTGTATATGGTTGTTCTGTATTTTGCTTATTATATCTATTCCTTTATGTACTTAGCTCTATTTTACCATGCACAGTGCTGCAAATTGTCAAACACTTGCAAAGAACCTCCAGTATCAAGTACAGTCAAACATATCAATATAAAAATCTGAATATTAAAAACTCTAATACTGTCTACCTGAGAGGACAGCATGCATTTGTTGGAACTATTTAATCCCACAACATGCTGTTATCAGCAATAATCTGAGTGATAGGTACGTACAAGATGACAGTGGACCCACCAGACGGAGTAGATGATGGTTGAAAGGTAACTAAAAACTAAACCCCAGTTCCAATATGTTAGTTTTGTGTAAAATTCTGCTTTAATAATATAAAGACATGCAACAGTCAGAAACTCTGGCCCACTGTCACAAAGGAGGAAATATTCATTAACTGCGATTACCTGGTATTCAAAGCTGCAAACAGATCTGTATATCTATAGGCTAGCCTCCTATAAAAAATGCACATACAAATCACCAAAGAATATTTCTTAATGGAATGATTAAGTTTTTTAACATACCAGATACATTTATGGGAACAATATTGGTCTGTATGGAGTTAGATTGGTGCCACCGTCTCTCTTCAGGTATAGGGAAGGGGAACGCTTTAATCCAGGCCACTTGCTTATCTGGAGTCGTAGGAAGACTCAAACATGTCTCCCGTGGTCTCACTCCTACTGTGGTAGTTTCATCTTCACTCACTCTCCGGTTGGCAGGCTGTTGACATACACATATTATTAATTTACTGCTATTATTGTTAATAAGAAAACGGTTAATGCATATACTGTATAAACCTCCAAGCTACCATGATTTGATCCTGATATGTAAACACTGAATGTGTCATGGAGAAGTGGGTGAGGCCTCCCCAGAAAGATGGTGTGGTTGTCCAAAAAGTGGGTATGATTAGATAGTTTAAGCATAATTTATCTGAACTGGTATGTGGTTTGCTCCAATTAGGCACTAACCCAATTCTGTGGTTTGCTCCAATTAGGCACTATCCCAATTCTGTACCATGCAGGTATGATTTCACCCAATATAAACTACACAAATAGTTGAACAGTACAGTGGCGGATTAAGCACAGGGCGACAGGGGCAGTCGCCCCGGGGCCCCCACACATTTGGGGGCCCCCACACCAGCACTGCTGCCAGTGTAGGGCTCCTGTCGCCCTGTGCAGGCGGGCAAGGGGTCCTTGCAACTGTCCGGGCAGTCAGTGCCGGCGGGGGTCTTAGCCGCAAATGGGAAGTCAGCGGGGAAGGGGGAGTCCATGCGGTGGATGGAAACTAGTAGTCAATACCGCTACTAGTTCCCATCTGCTGCAGGTACCCAGGAGCTGACTTCCCATTCGCGGAAGGGACCCCGGCCCGGCACTGACTGCCCGGACAGCTGCAAGGACCCCCTGCCTGCCTGACCAGGTGCCAGCCACGCTGTGTCATCTGTGGGGTGGCGCTGTGTCATCTGCGGGGGGGGGGGCACAGTGCTCCTTAATCAGGCACTGGTACAGTATATTAATCTCTGCACTAGTCCAATAAATAGACCGTCCCTATTGGAAATAGAAGACAGGCCATCCCTGTAGCATCCTTTAATGTTTGTTCAGCTTTTCAATGCCATCTCATGCTTCCTTTATATGCACATTCCTTTTAAACACTAGAATAATTTTGATTTTGGGAGTATCTTTTACACAGGGCCGTAACTAGGGGGGGCTAGGGGGTCACGCGCACCGGGCGCTGGTGGGTGGGGGCGCTAGTTTGGTATCCCGGCAGCGTGGTCCCTGGGATGAGCAGCGAGGGTCTGGGGACTGGCGGGTTAACGCCAGGTCCTAGCGGGGGTCCGGGGACTGGTGGGTTAACTCCGGCTCCTAGCGCTCTCCGGACGGGGGGCGGGAGGCAGGTTTTGAAAAGACTTGCCGGACGCTGATTGGCTGAATTCAGCCAATCAGCGTCCGGCAAGTCTTTTCAAAGTCATCAGCGCTTCCCGCTGCCAGGCAGATAGCGCTAGGAGACGGAGTGAGTGAAGGCTGCCACTACACCAGTCCCTGGACGCTACACACAGGTATGTTGGCAGCGGGGGTCCAGGGACTGGTGTAGCGGCAGCTTTCACATACACAGCCGCTCGCTATTTGCCTGGCGGCGGGAAGCGCTGATGATTTTGAAAAGACTTGCCGGACGCTGATTGGCTGAATTCAGCCAATCAGCGTCCGGCAAGTCTTTTCAAAATCTGCCTCCCGCCCACCGCCCGGCATGCGCTGGGAGCCGGAGTTAACCTTGTCCAGTCCCTGGACCCCCGCTGCCTGACCCCAAGGCAGTGATTTTTTTTTTTGGGGGGGGAGGGGGCGCGACCAAATGACTGCGGACTCGGGCGCCGAAACACCTAGTTTCGGCCCTGTTTTACATATATACAGTATTGTACATTACGGGATATAACAGAAAGGGTAGACTGGATGGGCCATTTTGTTCTTATCTACCATCACATTCTATGTTTCTAATGATAGAAATATACTATGCACTGCTAGTGCTTAGAGACAATGCTCTAACAGTGAGTTAAAGAGAACACAGGCATACCTCCCAACATGACCCTCTTCAGGAGGGACACAGTGTTCTATTCCTGTGTTGGGGGGTATGCACAGGTGCCAGGAATGCTGATAGGAAACAGTTTAAACATGCAACAGTGATATTAGATTAATTCTGTCATCATACAGTGATCGTCTTCACACCATGTGATGTGACTAAGATTCTCCAAGACGAATAGCATACTTTTCCTTACATTTTGCATCTTCGTCACAATACAGATACAGCCAGGGCCGGCTCTACCATTAGGCAGCTTTAGGCATCTGCCTAGGGCGCCGGTATCTGGGGGGGCGCCAACAAGTCTGCAAATCAAAAAATCAAGGATCTCTATGAGGATCCTTGTTGTACTTAATGCAGGTGGCGACTGTGGAACTTCTAAGACCTCACCTCCATACTTTCCCTTGAGACCTACTTCCCCACATTGCTACCCCCTCTTCCTTGTACTCTGTTTGGGTGGCAAAGGGGGGGGGGGGTGTGCAGAGGGCCTCCAGGGAAAGCAGGGGACTTGCCCACCTTCCCGGGGGAGCTGAGAGGACACATGATTTTTTTTTTGGGTGGGGAAGGTGGGAGTAGGTTGAAGTTTTGCCTAGGGTGCTGAGAAGCCTTACACCGGCCCTGGATACAGCTAAAAGCCATTCATAGGGTACTATAGACAGGCCGTATTAATGGTTATGGTATAGAAGATCAGTGGTGATGTCTAATGGTCGACTGCAACTAGTTAGATGACTAAACATAGACAGCAGCGTCTATATTGTAAGTAACAATATAAATTGACTCAAAGAAAGGTTGACAGGAATGTGGTAAAGATGAGCTATATGGCATGAATAAAGGCCCAGTATGGGCCTAATTCAAGTTCATTCAGAACGTAGCAAATTCGTCCACGTTCAGTTGTTTGGGATCTGCGCATGTGCAGACCCCGGGCATTCATTGCCAGGGGCCCGTGGTGGTGGAAATGGGGCTCACCCATGGGAACGCCCAACATTTTGTGGGCATCCCCATGAAAATGCTGGGTGTGGTCATGGGTACGCAAGCGGCCCGATGCCTGCAAGGGGCGGGTGGCTGACGTCACCTGTCCACCCCATCTTCGTCCAAGTGCACCCCAATAAAATTCAGTTTTCACTGACTTCTATTTGCAAAGGCAGCAGAGATCATTCGATGGTCGGCAGAGGCATGTGAGGGGATGTGTTTTTGTTACACATCCCCTTGCATGTTACCGAGGGGAATCGGCAGCAGCAGGGTGACAGGTGTTTGGGTGGGTGGTGTCTGAGGCCCTCAAGGACCTGCCCTGTTCACAGCTTCCTGAGCCAACCTGATTTGGGCCCTATATCTGGACAAACCAATAAACAGTATACTGTTCGTGACCAGCACAATGATCATTTTTATATTTGTGTGAATACAATATTTACAAACCGTGTTTCTATATGACCCTATTAGCCTGTTTAACTAAATATAAGATGTGACAGCATTAGAAAGTGTTCACAATAGACAATAGACAATTGCATCAATTACAAACAAACAATTGTGAGTTATTGAAGTCATGACATTTATCCATTCTAGTCACAGGGGATGATTCAGGCAACATGCTGTTCTGTGATACACATGAGCAGGAATAAGGGGTTTTGATTAACAGTGGGAGAGGAAGGTTTGGCAGACGTGGGAAGGAGTGTGTATTTGTTGAGTATGTCATGCCTGATTTGTGTATGTTTAGCAGTGTGTTTGGATGTAGCTTGTGTTATGATTCACGGTCATATTCAATAATATGACTCAATCTGAGTAGCTCTGTTTCCTCATTGATTAAAGTTAATTCCCATAAAAGTAGGTGAAAATTTATTTTTACATCGTTCAATGACTCAATGTACCCGTTTGTGCGTTTGTTTAGGATATGTGCCATAAGTAGAGTATGAGTATGTTTCACCAGGCTCTCCTAGGGGTTTATTCTAGTTCATTCTTTCTGACAAAATCCTTCTTAGATGGACAAAACCATGTGCACTGCAGGGGGGCAGATGTAACACGTGCAGAGAGAATTAGATTTGGGTGAGTTATTTTGTTTCTGTGCAGGGAAAATACTGACTGCATGATTTTGCACTTCAATATAGATCTCACTTTGAAGAAAAACCCCACCCAAATCTAATTCTCTCTGCACAAGTTACATCTGCCCCACCCGCAGTGCACATGGTTTTGTCCATCTAAGAAGGATTTTGTCAGAAAGAATGGACTAGAATAACCCCCCTGTCTGTTTGCAGCTGAAATCACTAGAGAAATGGTGCAGTGGTCATTTTATGGTGATGCTGTATGCAAAAAAAAAAATAAGTCACCAGGAACATGGCAGGATCCATGTTTCCGGAGACCTGTGCATACGCCATGGTTCCAAAGACCTGTGCATGTGCAGAGTCTACTGTACCACCAAGAGGAGAAACCCACATGAACTGTGCACATGGGCCCGCTCCTGTCTTAATCCACCCCTGATTTCATAGTAGTGGTATGTTTAGAATGTGCCACAGTGCTCTGCAAGTTTAAAACGCAGTAGATTGTTATTTATTGCATATTAAAGACAAATATTGTACATTAACTGGAATACCTTGTCTTGGTAAAAAAAATGGCAGTAGATGTTGTGAGCAAGCAGCAAAGGTGGAAATATTTAATGGAAGATAATTAGATGAGGTAAACTTTAAACGTTCTTTTTCAGCAGTAAGAGGTGTTTTGACACCAAATGTATGCAGCTTAAGTTTGTCATTTGTGTCCAAAATATCTGGTATATATTGGTTTATGTTCTAATGCAGCAGTTCCCAACCTGGGGTGCTTAGGGTACCAAAATATCTGGTATATATTGGTTTATGTTCTAATGCAGCAGTTCCCAACCTGGGGTGCAGTAGTTCCCAACCTGGGGGTACTCTGCAGACGGGTTGGGGGTACTGGAAAATACAATTAGTAATGGCAGAAGAAGTAGAAGGCTCCTGATGGAGGAAGAAGCCTCCCATCGCCATTGGACAAACCACGTTCCGTCACTTCAGGTTCCGTCAGCAGCGTTATCAGTGTCTCCTTGCGCTTTTGCCCAACCAGCAATTCACTGGGAGCTACTCACGCTAACCTCAGACATCAGCATTCATCTGCCCCAGCAATGAACAGTAAGATTCCTGACCACACACTACTCCTCCGCTACTGTTTAACCCATCGAGTGCCAACATTGCTGTGAGCGATCCTCAAAATATCCGCTACAAATTCCAGCATTGCTCAAAGCGACTGTTCTTTAAGTATAAATAAAAAGATATAGAGCCAAATCAATTAATTGAAGTCTAGTTAAATATTGAACCCAAACAAAGAACAGTCACTGTGAGCATCGCTGCCATTTTTAGCCGCAACATAGGCACTCAAAGGGTTAATATAGGCCACACATACCGCTCACTTCCACTCATAAGTACTGTGGATATATTAAATTGAGGGGAGAGGTACTCCTAAATGAAAAACATAATAGCAACCAATCAGATTCTACTTATTTAATTAGCACCTTCTAGAATATATCAGATAGAATCTGATTGGTTGCTATGAGCAATATGCCCTCTTCAGTATAATTCCCATTTTAGTAAATTAACCCCATGTTGATTATTCATTATCTGAAATGCTCAGGACAATATGGAATTGGATTACTGGTCATGTATATCTTTGGAATATTTTGGGGAACTCACCAGGTAGACAAATTCAAGGCGCTTTGGGGTGCTTCTTGTGGGAGTTTCTGGAGTGAGCGTTGCAGATTGTGAAAGAGCAGAGTAGCGAAATGTCTGTCCTGTGACTTTAGTATCTAAATAGCGGTCTTCAAATTCCTCTGCAAAACAGTCCGCTGTAAATGAAGAGAAAAATACATATTTAACACAGTTCTGATGCCTGAGAGAAACCAAATGGAAAATTAAAAACATAAAATTAAATAGACAAACATTTATTTGTGAGATTCAGACGTGTATAAATAACAAATGATGCACAGGGTCCCGCGCTCCAAACTGAACAACCCACTACTTGAATAGCACATGGTGGGTGGCTGCAAAAACCTGTCAGTTTCCAGACCACCTAGCAAGTCACATGTTTCAGGTTCTACAGCAAATGCACATAGGAGGTTATTCTGGTTGGTGCGGTCCTTTCCGAATTCTTTCGGAGCTGACCGAACGCCACGCTGTGCGGAGATTGTAAGAACAAACGCCCACAGGTCCTCCGCATTCGGACGGACTCACTCTCTAAGAAGAGGGTTTGTTTTCGGACAACATCCAAACCGTGCGTTTGCGGTGGCAACACAATGATTCTGCACGGTCTTACAGCGTCAGAACGGACGGGAAGCTGCCTGTACGCACCGATGTGGGGTATTTCCGTAAAAGTGACATGTATATTTATATTAGTGATACCAATTTCTGCCCATTGCTTGCAGTGTAAATGTGTGTAAAATAGCAAGAATGCAGTCGTGCTTTCAGCATATATTTGTGTATTTAATAATGGTCCATTTAGGCAGCAATGCTTCCAATTGAAGCTACGAAAAGAGTGTAATTAATCACCAATGAGATGAGGAGTGGATTGTATTGTGTTCAGCTGAGAGTGATTCAGGTGCGGGCGTACTAATTGGGTGAACCGAATGCATAGCGCATGAACAAGTGGTCTCCGCAAAGTGAAACTTGCTTATGAAGATCGCATATTTCATGCGTGTTGGTTCGTTTGCAGTCGGTGTGCTGTCCGAATGCACGCCTACCAGAGTTCGTGCACTCCCTCGTGTACGCCCATATTTACGCCCAGTTTTGCCCACTTTGAAACCACGCCCTTGTGTAGGTCCGAATGATGCCCATATTACGCCCATATTTCCTGAGTCAATTCGGTGGACATTTCTGTAGGGTATTAGTGAGAACGAGTACGGAGACCATGCATGGCACATTCGCATTGCGTTGCCTACGCATGCGCAGACAGCTAAAAAGCGCACTCCGAAAGAATTCGGAACAGATCGCACCAAGCAAAATAAGGCCCATAGAGAGAGTTTACATTTTCCAGCGCACTGTGGTAATGCATTGTTAGTAGCAGGCGGACATTTTGCCACACAACTCTAAAATAAATTGACCAATATTTTTCAGCAAATCTATGGCCTAAAACTTTTAAATTGGTATATTATCTGCCCTGCTCAGACAATGCCATCATATAAATATTTCACTCATAAAAATCGTCCAACTGCTATAAATATAGTGATAATTGTTATAATTTTTTATTTATGACCATATTGGAGCACTTGTTCTTTAGGTGGGCTTCCTCAACACAGCTGCTGAATATTGGCAATTGAAAATATCTCCCTTTCAACAACTGGGATACACATACATCATGTACCATCGCAGTCCTGAAACATGGTGACAAGATGGCATTGCGTTTGCGCAAACAAAGTATTGGTGGCCATTTCTGTTATGTATGGGCAAATGCTTTAGGTGTGCAGCATTATGGAGGGAAGTGAAGTAGCGCACTCCATATTCCAACAAATAACTGTGTTTTATCGCCATTGTTTATATCTGAACATTTCGGTTTCGGGATTCATAGGACTGTAAATAAGCAGTAATGCAACATTTGCATAATAATTACAGAAACATTTATTGAAACATATTGGAAAATATTGAAAAAAAATGTAAACCTGATTTTGTTTTAATTAACTTTATGTTTTTCACTTTTCCAAATCATATTCAGTGGATGCTAGTTATTGGTGTAAAAACCTACATTGGCCCTTTTTCAGATCTGATCGCACTACAAATTTGTTCTCAAAATGGGCAAAACCATGTGCACTGCAGGTGGGGCAGATGTAACATGTGCAGAGAGAGTTACATTTGGATGGCGGTGTGTTGAAACTGAAATCTAAATGGCAGTGTAAAAATAATACAGCCAGTGATTACCCTGCACAGAAACAAAATAACTCACACAAATCTAATGGGGCCTACACACATGCCGATTTTGTGCCATTTTCTAAGCGATTTAGCAAGGTCGCTTAGAAACTAAGCATACATCGGTGTGTGTGTGGGGGCTAAACCGATATAGATGCGCAGCCCCGCGCGTCTAAATCGCATTAAGATGAAGAATGAGCATGTCCCATCAATCTAGCAAAATCGTTTAGCAAGACCCTGCATATCGGGCGCCTTTTGTGTGGTGTCTTTTTTTTGTGCTCAAGTGACCACCGATTTTGCTCATCTGGACACTCCCTGAGCCCTCCTCTCCATTCTGCACATGCTGCTGCTGTCAGACACCACGCGCTGTGAACCCTCCGGAGCTGGTAAGTACTATGCTCTCCACTATGCACCACCAACGCACTGATCACAGGTGGGGTGGGGTGGTAATGAGAGGGGTCCACTGTGCCACCAATGTAAACTTCATGGGTGAGGGTGTCACGCGATGCGCGCTGCACCCGCTGCGCGCTGCCCCCCCAGCGCAAGAATATGGGCACAATGATGTTTGGGGGGATGAGAGGCGCCCACTGTGCCACCAATGTTATAAAATAAAGCATGGGTGAGGGTGTCACGTGATGCGCGCTGCACCCGCCGCGCGCTGCCCCCCCAGCGCAAGAATATGGGCACAATGATGTTTGGGGGGATGTGAGGCGCCCACTGTGCCACCAATGTTATAAAATAAAGCATGCTTCTGGGTGAGGGTGTCATGTGATGCCCGCTGCCCCCAGCGCAAGTTTGGAGAGGGGTGATGGCACATTGCTAAAGCTAGCCATGTGGTTTTTGCTTGCATGCTCTGGGGTGATGGCACATTGTAAAAGCTAGTCATGTGGTGTTTGCTTGCATGCTCTGGGGTGTTGGCACATTGTAAAAGCTAGTCATGTGGTTTTAACTTTCATGCTCTGGGGTGATGGCACATTGTAAAAGCTAGTCATGTGGTGTTTGTTTGCATGCTCTGGGGTGATGGCACATTGTAAAAGCTAGTCATGTGGTGTTTTCTTGCATGCTCTGGGGTGATGGCACATTGTAAAAGCTAGTCATGTGGTGTTTGTTTGCATGCTCTGGGGTGATGGCACATTGTAAAAGCTAGTCATGTGGTGTTTGCTTGCATGCTCTGGGGTGTTGGCACATTGTAAAAGCTAGTCATGTGGTTTTAACTTGCATGCTCTGGGGTGATGGCACATTGTAAAAGCTAGTCATGTGGTGTTTGTTTGCATGCTCTGGGGTGATGGCACATTGTAAAAGCTAGTCATGTGGTGTTTGCTTGCATGCTCTGGGGTGATGGCACATTGTAAAAGCTAGTCATGTGGTGTTTGCTTGCATGCTCTGGGGTGATGGCACATTGTAAAAGCTAGTCATGTGGTGTTTGCTTGCATGCTCTGGGGTGTTGGCACATTGCAAAAGCTAGTCATGTGGTTTTAACTTGCATGCTCTGGGGTGTTGGCACATTGCAAAAGCTAGTCATGTGTTGTTTACTTGCATGTCTATGATGGGGTAAATTGTCTTACCAGACCCCCTAAAAAAACAGTGAATGTGTGCGCATGTGGTAGGGACAATAGATTGTAAGCTGACCTAGTTTGGACTGTTTATGTACATAATGGTGGATGCATATTTGTTAATTATGTATTTACATTTTTTTTTTAAAACAATGAATTTTTATTTGAATTTTTTCTTACATTTTATACCATATTATTCACACAGAAATGGCAAAACAGAATACTTCCAAGAAATTCACCACTGGGTTCATCGACATATATCGGGCCCATGAATGCCTGTGGCAAATTACAAGCAAAGACTTTTCAAACAAACAGAAAAGGGATCAGGCCTACAATGCTTTGCTGGCCTATGCTAAAGCCAACAGAAGTGATGCCACCATGGAATGTGTGAAGAAGAAGATAGCGAATTTGAGGACCGTCTTTGTGAAGGAGCACGCAAAAGTGACTGAGTCGCAGAGTTCTGGAGCCGGTGCCGATGACGTATACAAGCCAACGTTATGGTACTACGACCAGATGCACTTCCTGCTGGAGAAAGAATCGAAGACGCATGGACAGAATAGCATGGATCCTGTGCCTCCAATTAGGCAAGAGGAGGAGAGCCAGGATCTGGTAAGTGTGAACACATATAGATATGCGACATGTCATCATTATTCATGGTCCTAAAGTATTTTATTTTACAGGATGCTACTCCGGAGCTGTTTGCGGAGACGTCCGAGACTACAGCGGCTACAGATCTAGAGTGTGAGGAAGTGGAACCCTCGACCTCTACCCCCCTGCCAACGCCACCACCCAGGCAGAGGAAGAAGACAGCCAAAAGATCTGTAGCCGGCAGCTCTGAGCAATTTTTTCAATTTGCGGAGGCAAGGCTTAATAAGCCTATTGATTCAATTAGGCAATTTTCAAACACTGTAGACTCGGAGATGCGTTCTATGGATGACGACACCCGTCGGAAATTCAAATGCATCGTGTACGACGCAATAATTCGGGCACAGGATAAAAACATTCCTGATGACCTCAAATTAACGCGCGACCCGATGCATTACGCATCTTGCGGACCCTCACCACAGTATCCCTACCACCAACCCTATATTAATCCGGCGGCAAATCCTCCGCAGCTTGCCCCAGCTAACACGACGGGAGCCCCTTCACCCAACCCGCCCACATCAGCCACCACCAGCAGTCTGTCCAGTGGAATGTACTCAGCGTTCTCGAGTACACAAGGACAGGACGATGCTGTTTATTATCCATTATAAATTTCAAAACCAAAAAAATTCCAAATTTTAAAAGTTGAAAAAATTGCTCTTCCATGCGTTTTCGATTCCGTGTAGACTATAATGTCTGCTTGTATACGTCATTTGGCCCTGACTCCAGAATGATGCGTGATCAGTCACTGTTGTGTGTCCTTCACTGAAGACTGTCCTTACCTTTGCTATCTCTTCTTTGCACATTTTGTGAGTCATCACTTCTGTTGGCTCTAGTATACTGTTGTGAGTTTGTTGGCCTGATCCCTTTGCTTGTTTGAAAAGTCTTTGGGCCAGAGGCATTTCTCGGCCTGATATTGTTGATGAACCCAGTGGTGTTCACTTTTATACTTTTAATATATTAGTATACAGTTTTTTCAGTAAATTTAAAAAAACACGGTATGGTGTCATTTCATTTCAATATGTTATTTATTGTTAATTTTAAGTTCTAATATGTGCAGGTAAGGGTTCTCTTTGCAACACTTCTCCTGACTTCTCTCCCCTTGAAAAATAATCTTTTTTCAAGGGGTGAGGAGTGTAGAGAAAGTGCTGCAAACACTCTGGTAAGGTGCTATTATGTACAGGTATGGTTTCTCTTTTCCACACTTCTCCTGACTTCTCTCCCCTTGAAAAAAAAACTTTTCCAAGGGGTGAGGAGTGTAGATAAAGTGCTGCAAACACTCTGGTAAGATGTATTTTTAAAAAAAAAACACAAAAGAACATACTGTTGTGAAGGCTTTTAAAAATAAAAAAGGATTTATTTAACTGAAACAGACAATCAACACAAATCAAATTGCAGAGTCTTGCCAACCCACAGCACCCACTCCATTAAAATATGCCATGTACTGGTCTCGTACCTGCTTGGCCCTGGCTAGAGGATTGCCCGGTACTAATCTCTCCAGTCCAGACAACCTGGCAGCATTGAAATCGGCCTCCTCAATTGCTGCATTACTTTGCAGGCCTCTCTGTGTCATGTTTCTTCGCAGGTAATTATGCAAAGAACAGCATGCCAACACAACCCACTCAATTTTATCCACCCTGAGGTTGATAGCGGTGTGGAAGATGCGAAACCTCCCACACATGATCCCAAACGCATTTTCAACTATGCGGCGGGCTCTTGATAGCCGATAGTTAAAAATACGTTTCTCATAAGAGAGGTTTCGATGGGGGAAGGGCTTCATGATATGCTCATGAAGAGCAAAAGCCTCGTCGGCCACAAAGACAAAATTTAGCCCATGTGTGCATTCTTCTGCTTCAGGTAGGTTCAACTGATTACTCATCAGCCTTTGATAAAATGGAGTGTCTTTTATGGAACCCCCATCTGATGCCCGGCCATTCTTCCCAACGTCCACAAATATAAACTCATAGTTCGCATTAACTATGGCCATAAGAACTATACTGAAATATCCCTTGTAGTTGAAATACAAGGATCCACTTTTAGCAGGAGCAGTGATGCGGACGTGCTTGCCATCAATTGCACCCCCGCAATTTGGGAAATTCCACCGTTCTTCGAAACCACGTGCAATCTCTTTCCATTCTACTGTAGTTGTAGGGAACTAGAAGGAAAGCAAACCATTTTTAATCATTGCATTAATAAGCAGATTTAGCTGTGTAGAAAATGTTTTCACAAAATTAAACTACAGAAGGTATTGTGTGAAAGGGGCAAAATACAATGAATGCTACACCCCTTACTAATAACACCAAACCACATGGCAGAACTCAATATGGCTGCCATCCCACCCCCATAGCATGGAAAAGCATGGCTCAGAGGTTTCTTGTTGACAATTGAACTGTGACTGTATGGGATATCTTCTGTTGATAAACATATTTAAACATTTCAGTTTGCTGCAGTTACATTGTGCAAACTGAATTTACCCCTCATTGCCCACAACATGTGCTTGATAAAGGTCACAGAGTATGTTTAATCTTTACCTTCAAGTACACGTTGCGTAGAACCATGTATAATGCCCGACACGTCTCTGGAATGATCAGACCCAGCGCCTGTGGTGAAATGAGCGTGGTGAATTTGATGTCCTCCAGAGATCTGCCAGTCGCCAAATACCGCAGTGTCGCCACCAGCCGGTCATGCGCAGAGATGGGCTTGCGCATATGAGTGTCTTTCCGCTCTATATGGGGAGAGACAAGCTGCAGAAGCTCCTGGAACATCTCCTCATTCATCCTCAGGTAGTTCCTGTAGTCCTGGGGATTATTCTCCCGAATCTCTTGCAAAAGCGGTGTGTGAGACTGGGTCTCCCTATACTGTAGCCAATGCTTCACCCAGCAGGATCAAGCAAGTCTGCGCTCCCTGCTGCGCCGACGCGCTTTCTGCTCCATATCCAGAACAGCAAGCCCCTGGCAGTACAGCAAAAGAACCTCATCCTCATCATGCATCATGCAGTGATCCATTTTCACAAAGAACAGCTTTGTAAGGTCAGGACCAAACAAAATAACAGCACTCCAAGCTCTGTAAATGCAGTAATGTTTTTACAAAATGGCCACCGCTATTTAAAGACAAAAATGACCTCCCCCAGCCCTTTGAACTGCCCATTTTTATTTAAATGAGGTTTTTTTTTCTTTTTCCCTTGCTTGAGAAGAATCTGGCATGCTTAAATCGCTAAGCAGAATCGCTGAGGCATATCGTTGACACATTTTGCACGTTCTAAGCAATATAGATGATTTTGTGCTCAAAGGAAATCTGCTATGCTAAATCTGGCATGCTATATCTCTGGCCAAAATCGGGATGTGTGTAGGCCCTATAACTCTCTCTATACAGATGACATTTGCCCAACCTGCAGTGCACATGGTTTTGCTCATTTTGAGAACAAATTTGTAGTGTGATCAGATCTGAAGAAGGGCAACAGTACAGCAACTAATATGAACCAATCAGGCCCTTTCCCTGTTTAGTCTGTGTTGCACTATGCATAATACAAAGTTTCATCATAGAAATCATTCTGGAGCTTGGAAAATTCAGCGATAAAGCAGCACCCATAGCAACCTATTTGCTATGGAACCCCATACATACATATATTCATTCAGTGGATAGTTATTTATTATTATTTTTATTACCAGTTCTTTATATATCACACATATATTCCACAGCACTTTACAGAGAGAATATTTGATTTCACATCAGTCCCTGCCCCAGTGCAGCTTACAATCTATGGGGCATTTGTATTTGTCTGGTGAAGAGATAAAGTGGAGATAAGGTGGAAATAAAGTAGAAGGTGATAACACACCAGCCAATCAGCTATCATTTGAAAAATGATAGTTAGGAGTTGATTGGCTGTTGCATTATCACCTTCCACTTTTGTCTCTTCACCACGCCTAACACATGTGGCCCAATATTTACTACCACATGTACACCCACACACATTAGTTCTAGGGTTAATTTGTTGGGAGCCAATTAACTTACCATTATATACAAGGGCGGATCCAGGATAAAATGACAGGGGGGGCACCATGATAAAAGAGGGTTTAGGTGGGGGAGGGGCGGTGTTAGTGGTGCCAGTGTACATGCTAAGAGAGCAGCAGAGAGAGGGTGGGAATGGGATTAAAAATAGGCCCTGGCATTTAAAGTACGCAGGCCCACCATGGTGACAAAAGTGAAGGATGTAGTTGTGCGTGGAAGGCGCGCTCCGGAAAATGGGGTGTGGCCACTCAACAGGGGGCGTGTCCTTGAGTGTAGTGTACAACACCATATACAACTTCTACACATTATGCAACAAAATACTAGACCCCATAATACTTGCCCCTTACACATGATGCCAAATGGAATGAGCCAAAATTCAAATAATGCCACATGGATTGTGTCAAAATTCACATCAAGCCACACGAATTGAGCCAAAATTCACATAATGCCACATGGATTGAGACAAAATTCAAATAGTGCCACATGGATTGTGTCAAAATTCACATAATGCCACACGGATTGAGCCAAAGTTTACATAATAACACACGGATTGAGCCAAAATTCACATAATGCCAAATGGATTGAGACAAAATTCACATAATGCCATATGGATTGTGTCAAAATTCACATAATGCCACACGGATTGAGACAAAATTCACATAATGCCACACATATTGAGACAAAATTCACATAATGCCACACGGATTGTGACAAAATTCACATAATGCCACACGGATTGAGCCAAAATTCACATAATGCCACACGGATTGAGCCAAAATTCACATAATGCCACACGGATTGAGCCAAAATTCACATAATGCCACACGGATTGAGCCAAAATTCACTTAATGCCACACGGATTGAGCCAGAATTCACAATACGTGTCATAAACAGGAACATTGTCCACCAAAGGCGCGCATTAAACATTTACACCATAATGTCCACTATGTATTATGTCAAACACCATAATGCCTATTAAAAATTATGCTACATAAGTGCTGCTTATCTACATGCTCATTGGCAAGGGTTCCATGCTCATTGCCAGAGGTTCCATGCTCATTGCCATGTGGGATTACATGCTCATTGCCAAGGGGAATACATTCTTGCGGTAAATGGGGAACAGCCGCCAGGCAGAAGTGATAGCCACTGACAGTGGCAGAGCCTGGCTGTATTCAGAGCACTGCAGGGCCCGGCTATTTGAAATAATACCCCTTTCACACCAGAAAATGCATTCCCAGGTTGGCCTCTTTTACACCAGCCTAGTCCCTGCATTTTCTGGTGTGAGGGGGAGAAAAAAACCACCCCCCCCCCCTTTAACCAGTTATCTTATTTAACCAACTATATCTTCGGAACCAACTGATCCATTTACATGAGACAAGTATCATATTGAAGAACTTTTGAGTAGGCTTTGAATGATTTTGGTCCAGTTAAACTGGAATGTTTGGTTCCAGATTAATCTGCCCTCAAAGAACAAGAACAGCCATGAAATTACATTTAAAAAATAAAATAATTAGTTTACATGTAATATCTCTGGAACCGATAGACCGATATGGACCAGCCTGGTATTCTATTGAAAATTGAAAAGGCATGCACTTTCTTGGATATTCATCTGCGTCATCACGTTGTCGGCTTACCATCATACACTAAGGACACCGCCGATGTCCTCAAGAAACTCCATGACGTGCAGTTGGATGAAGATCATCTCCTAGTATCACTAGATGTAGAGGCACTCTACAACTGCATCAAGCATGACCTCGGCATACAAGCTGTTCGATACTTCATGCAAATGGAGGGTATCACTCCTTTTCATGAATTCCTACTGGACCTTCTGGACTTTGTACTCCGTAAAAACTACTTCATCTTCGAAAACCACTACTACATCCAGGAAAGAGGAACTGCGATGGGAGCAGCATGTGCTCCAACCTATGCAAACCTCTTCCTTGGGTGGTGGGAGAGGGAGGTGGTTTTTCAGAACGACCAGGATACCGAATGTATACAAAGTTGGATGAGGTATATAGACGATATCTTCGTCATTTGGAAAGGCTCTAAACTTCACCTCACCAGATTCATTGAGCGTTTAAATACAAATGATCTCAACTTAAAATTTACTTTTGAATGCGACAACAACAGCATCAACTTCTTGGATTTGAGAATCTACAGAGACACCAACAACATGCTCTCCACCGAACTATATCGCAAATCCACCTCTACCAACAGCCTACTACACAGCACGAGTTCGCACTTTCCCCCTACTATTGACAACCTACCGAAGGGTGAATTTCTACGACTCCGGCGAAATTGCTCGGACGACATAGTTTTTGAAGAAAAATGTAAAGACCTATCTCAAAGACTTCAGGAACGTGGCTATTCCAAGAGGCTTATTAAGAAATCCAGGAAGGCCATACTCACCACCTCCCGAGACAAGATCCTTTTCCAAACGCCCGAAAAAACAACATCAAATACTATCAGACTGGTTGGAAATTTCTGCCCAGAATGGAAAGAAATCAAAAATATTGTTCAAAAACATTGGTCTATCTTACTATCAGACCATGACCTTGCCGCCAATCTAAACCCACGGGTGGATATGAGCTGGCGCCGGGCACCAAATTTGAAGGATAACCTGGTGCACAGCCACTTTGATGTGACTCAACCAAAGAAATCGCAAACCACGGGGACCTATCCCTGTGGTAACTGCAAAGCGTGCAGCCACGTCACTAATATCAAGACTATAGAAGACAAATTTGGGACATCCATAGAGATTAGGGAACATTTCAACTGCAAGACCCCTAATGTCATCTACTGCATAATGTGCCCATGCCAACTGAGATACATTGGCATGACTTCCAGGCCTCTTAAACAGAGAATCCTGGAACATCTTGGGAATGTCAGGAACGCTGCCAGTGATCAATCAAAAATGAAGACCATTACCTCGGTAGCACGACACTTCCTTAAAAAACATGCCGCAAACACCAAGGATCTCAAATTTTGTGGGCTCGAACATATCCACCTAGGACGAAGAGGAGGTGATATCACCCAGTCACTCCTCCGTAAGGAAAGCTGGTGGATTTTCCATCTCGGATCCCTTACTCCTAAAGGCCTCAATGAAGGCATTAATTATAGCGCCTTCCTTTAGCTAGTGTTTGTCTCCTACTTCCATTGTCCTACACCCTTCCACCCTGGAGATCTGTCTTTTGCTGGGAACACTTGATACCCCCATTAAACGCCTATAATGACTAATATCACTACTATCCAGTTCCTCTACTGTATTTTGACCTCATCTCTCTACATACGACACATGATATATATTTCTCTTTATATTATTTCCTCCTTCATGCTGTTTGGCTAGTTTGCCTCAACATACACTGAGTGGCCAGTCCATTCGGTGTCCATTATGACCAATATCATCATTGTCCAGTTCCTCGACCCTATATATATATATATATATATATTATATATTTTGTTATTGATGTGTATGTATGTACATGTGTATATATATATATGTATGTATGTATGTGTATGTATATGTATGTATATGTTGCCTCATACTTTATATTGTTTCTGGTATGCTGCTGTGTTGTTTGCTGACAGAATGGTCAATATATACCTAGTAGCCAGCACCAAATTCTCCAGCACCTAACATCATATGTATTACTTTCAGTTTTTTCATTTTTTTCACATTTTTTTCATTTTTTTCATTTCCCTATCCATTCAGTTTTCATTCATTCATTTATTGTAGCGTCACTCACTTCATTTAATTATTCCTAATTACTCTTTTTATATATATATATATACAATGAATGAGATGCATACAAATATGTGCAGATCCTCTCATACAGCGTTACTATAAAATCTTCACAGCCCCTTAAAATTACGGTACTGCCTTCTTTATAACATTACAATAATCTCCATTCATAATGAAAGAGATGCAGTCAAAAATGTGCAGATTCTCTCATATATAGTTACCACTAAACTCCCGCAGTCCCTCAAATCGCGTGAGAACACTACAATAAATCTCCATATTTAGCTAACATTTCTTGGACAATCACTGTCATTTTTTAAACATTACATGGGTATTTTTATGCCCTCATCATACTGTCCATGTAGTGACAGTTTAACCTACTCAGGGTTATTATTATTTCATCACTGACTCCTTAGCCAGTTTCACTTATCCACGCTATAATTCAGCCCAAGTTGCGGAGACATAGACCCGCCTTTTACCATGACGGGACACTAATTCTTCTCAGCTGCACAGATCCGCCCCCTGGCTCCGATTGGCCAGAGCAGTACATGTATACGGGCTGTGCTGTCCTCCTGACAGCGTCCTTTGAGAAAGCCTCGGCGAAACACGTGTGAGGAACGCCCCTGACACACCCCCTGCCTCCGTCACAGACGCCGGTCACAACCATCATCTTGAGCAGCGGCTCCCGTCATATGGCGCCGGGCACCGCTTCTCTAAGCTAAGTAAACCCAGGAATACTTCATCTAACCAGCAGTATCCTTATCTCTAACCTTACTTTCGTTTTTTTGACTTTCTACCTCTATTACGCTAGCTGCCGCTCTGCTGTGATCAAACACAGCACGCTCAGTACCCGGTAGCTGAGTAGTCTGTCACCCCCACCTCTGCATATACTGCAGATAGCACTTAAAAGGCTCTTTCCATCAAGCCTCGGGTGCTGCACCTTTGACACATTACAGGTGTTGTTGTTGTATGATGTAAAAACGCATTTAACACCACTGCCTTGATACAGACCAGGCAATTATCTGCCAAAAATCTCCATTTCTTTTTTTCAGCTGATTAGTCTGTTATCTACACCCCTGCATATATTGCAGTCTGTTATCTACACTCCTGCATATATTGCAGTCACTATCTGAACGTCTACACCTCTGACCTGTAATAGACCCTTGTTGCATAAGGTAAATACACAAAATATAACTGCATCGATACAGACCAGGCAATTATCTGCCAAATTTCCGCACTTCTACTGCCTAGCAGCTGTTTAACTTATCACCCACACCTCTGCATATACTGTTGACAGTATCTAAAACCATTTTTACCACCCAGTATCAGGTACTGTGTCCTCGACCTATAACAGGTTTTTGTATGAGGTTAACATATGATAATACAATTGTATAAGTACAGACCAGTCAATTATCTGCCAGATTTTGTCTTAAATTAGGATCAATATACAAGAGTATTTGTTCTAATGTAATATACCAACAGTACAATTGTTTATTTGATACCCAGTCTACATGTCTGTATTCATTTAGCCTTCACTATTCAGTTTTTTATAATCCACTGTATTTGGGACTAATAGCTGTCAAACTCTCCCAATGTGTATGCAAAACCGATATTGTCAGCGTCAAAACTGACTAAATTGTTAAAACCAACCTAAACTAAAAGACTATTTTTAATTGATAGAGTTTACATGTTAAAACTGTGAAACTTGCACTCGTTTGTATCAATCATGGTTTGACACTTTGCTGGTGTCATTACCTGTCTGATAGCCTATCTGTTCCTTCATAGCTAAATACTACCCAGCCTGTGTTTGCAATCTACGGCTGCCAAAAACTTTGAATCTACCTGTACAGACCGTGCAAACCTAGCAATAAAATTCCTCAAGGTGTCACACTAGCCCCAGTCAGAACCATTCAGTACTGGCAACAATGGCGCCTAAGGTGCACTACTCATGAGGATACAAACACCATCTATTTCAACATCAACCTCCATTGTAGATAACCTACACCAGTGGCAACACCAAACAGTGGCTGCCTCAACCCCATTACCCTTCTTCTATTCCGGGGAAAGGATCAGCGTTCTCCTACTCTCTCATTCATCATTTGATACAACAAGTAGATGATGGACAGCAGAAGTCAGGGTCCGCACTGTTGATACCAACCCACTACCTATGCCATAACCCTACTTTTCAGTGCTCTCTCATCAGTCGCGTCAAAACTGAACCCCCTGCAATGCAGGCAAGCAACAGGGTGAACCATTGATGACGCCTCAGAAAGCAGAAGCACTCTTTTTCAATTGAGCTACAATGCTGGTGCCCCCCTAATTCTGCCAACATTACTACCATACGTCACTGGATCGCCTGAACCCGTCCCGATCTCAGTAGCTAAGCGGTGACTGGCCGGGCTAGTACCTGTGGGAAGACTCACAGGGAATACTCGGTGTTGTAATTACCAGGCGAAGAAGGGATCACCTTCTGGACCTAGCTCAAACTGTCTATATTCTCCACTATTCCTGACTTCCTAAATCTTTCTACCACTCTCATTCCCCAATATCCACAGTTGTGACCCACTACTACTCGTCTATCACGGAGGACAACACATTGTTTATTGGAATCTCTACTGCCTAATTATGTGTGTCAAGCATCCCTAAACCAATACCTGTATCAACGATACTGCGCATTTATGCAAATTAAATAATCTATGAAAGGTGTTGATACTACAGGCATGGTACACTCATATCTAAACATTGCGCTGATCTCGTGATTATTATCAAGGACCCACTTTTGGCAATCAGCCATATTATTCTAACGCATTGAATATTGTCTCTTTCTCCTTTTTAGTAACAATTAGAATAAAAGTTAAGTTTTATTACACTAATTACTCAACTAACCACTAATTCATTACCATTATATATATCTTTTTCAAGTGTGCCCCAAAAACCGTACGTATGTTCCCTTGTAGTCACCCTCGTGACGCCCCCCCCTTTTTTTCAGTTTAACCACTGAACATCTTTTGGGAGCACCACCAACCTAACACTGCTAAGATTGCTTGCAAGCAGTAAATATGTTGGTTAACTAGCAATTATATCTAGTATATAACTCTACTGAATTTTACGACCAGTGCCAATCCCTCCCGCTAATCCACTTAGTTCTTGTACTGAGTTCTTTCTCAGTTTCTTGGATTAGAGCACGGTACCATATTTAATCTTTATTCTTATTCTCTGACTGCTACTAATTAAGAGACCAATCTACCAGGAGGTAGCACAACTGAACATTCACTGTATTGACCCTACAAATAATGTCAACTTTCAATTTACGAAGTGAACTGACTAGCCGACATAGAATTAACGACTTCAATACCATATTTCCAACCCAGTCAGCCCAGACGGAGCATGACCAAACGTGGGATGAGGACTTGGCCAGTCTGAAGAAAATTCTTCAAAAACAGATACGAACAAACTGGGACTTATCTAGACTGGAGAACTATTGCAAGCAAAAAATTACCCCTAGAGGTCTTAGGCCCAAAACCTTCCCGGCATTCGACTTGGTTACCGACACTCTGAAGAAAGAGTGGGAAACCAGCCTCCTCAAATGCTCCCAGGAGCTTATGTCCATCTTAATTCGCCATAACAACCTGGTTCTAGAGGAGTGCACCAAAAACATAGAAGAATTGGGTAAAAAACTGGAAAAGTGGGAACAGGATCCCCAGTTCCAGGCAAACTTTGACAGAAACAAGAAAGAACTGGACAACTACGAAACAATCATCATAGACCGCAAGAAAACCAAATTCCTCAGGGATCAAAGGGATTTTTCGACAGGGAGGATATTCAACTGGACACGCTTTCAAAAAGTACGCAGAGGAAATTATAATCAAGAACAACGTGGCACACCATCACCCTCGGAATCAGAGTATTCAAACACTGATGACTTGAGCGACAACTCATATGATAACCCACACACAAGTAACCAGCAACATTTTTTAGATTTTGGCGGGGGGAGAGGAGCATACCGTGGAAGAGGAAGACAAGACGATCAAAGAAAAAATCGAAGAAGGGATTGGACAAGATGGGAACCGCGGCAACCAAGCCGTCAGTCACAAAGGAAAAAACCCAACTAGGTACCGAAGTGACAGGCCTCCAGATAATTAATTTATCAACCCACACCCTGACCACAGATCAACAAAAAGTATTACAAAAAGGTCTCTCTTTCTCACCCACTGGCAAATTTGACAGATTCCGATGGGAAACTAGTTTACAACTATTCGGCCGCAAACTACTCCTCACTAAATTCCATGCCTCTCGACAGGAATTAAATGAATCTGACCAAAACCCAGGATGGTCAACACGTGAACTGCAAGCCCTAGAAGAACTCGAGGAACTGGAGAATCCGGTAGAGGCCAGTAATAGTAGGCAAATTTGTAAAAAACGCTCAGCATTCTTTCCACAAGATACAATCTGCCCAGAAGTGAGAGTTTTCACTAACTTAGTGGCGAAGGATTTAGACCAGCTATATCTAAGGAAAAAGAAGAACAAATTCATACCAAAGGGAAACCTGAACAGACAAGAAGCCAAAGCTCTCAAAGAAATCAAAGAGCTGCGAGACATGGTCATCAAACCCTCGGATAAGGGTGGAAACATCGTTATATGGCCCGTCTCAATGTATTTGAAAGAAGCACACAAACAACTCAATGACGCATCATGCTACAGCAAATCCATGTTTGATCCCACCTCTAATTTCCTACTAGGATACAATAGAATTATCAACAGGGCAGTAGCCAACGGAGTCATCACCAAGTCGGAGCATAAATACCTTGAGAACCCCACACCACGAGTAGCAACCTTCTACCTGCTACCCAAGGTTCACAAATGCCTTGAAGAACCACCTGGCAGACCAATCGTGTCCGGTAATGGCTCCCTAATTGAAAAGGCATGCACTTTCTTGGATATTCATCTGCGTCATCACGTTGTCGGCTTACCATCATACACTAAGGACACCGCCGATGTCCTCAAGAAACTCCATGACGTGCAGTTGGATGAAGATCATCTCCTAGTATCACTAGATGTAGAGGCACTCTACAACTGCATCAAGCATGACCTCGGCATACAAGCTGTTCGATACTTCATGCAAATGGAGGGTATCACTCCTTTTCATGAATTCCTACTGGACCTTCTGGACTTTGTACTCCGTAAAAACTACTTCATCTTCGAAAACCACTACTACATCCAGGGAAGAGGAACTGCGATGGGAGCAGCATGTGCTCCAACCTATGCAAACCTCTTCCTTGGGTGGTGGGAGAGGGAGGTGGTTTTTCAGAACGACCAGGATACCGAATGTATACAAAGTTGGATGAGGTATATAGACGATATCTTCGTCATTTGGAAAGGCTCTAAACTTCACCTCACCAGATTCATTGAGCGTTTAAATACAAATGATCTCAACTTAAAATTTACTTTTGAATGCGACAACAACAGCATCAACTTCTTGGATTTGAGAATCTACAGAGACACCAACAACATGCTCTCCACCGAACTATATCGCAAATCCACCTCTACCAACAGCCTACTACACAGCACGAGTTCGCACTTTCCCCCTACTATTGACAACCTACCGAAGGGTGAATTTCTACGACTCCGGCGAAATTGCTCGGACGACATAGTTTTTGAAGAAAAATGTAAAGACCTATCTCAAAGACTTCAGGAACGTGGCTATTCCAAGAGGCTTATTAAGAAATCCAGGAAGGCCATACTCACCACCTCCCGAGACAAGATCCTTTTCCAAACGCCCGAAAAAACAACATCAAATACTATCAGACTGGTTGGAAATTTCTGCCCAGAATGGAAAGAAATCAAAAATATTGTTCAAAAACATTGGTCTATCTTACTATCAGACCATGACCTTGCTGCCAATCTAAACCCACGGGTGGATATGAGCTGGCGCCGGGCACCAAATTTGAAGGATAACCTGGTGCACAGCCACTTTGATGTGACTCAACCAAAGAAATCGCAAACCACGGGGACCTATCCCTGTGGTAACTGCAAAGCGTGCAGCCACGTCACTAATATCAAGACTATAGAAGACAAATTTGGGACATCCATAGAGATTAGGGAACATTTCAACTGCAAGACCCCTAATGTCATCTACTGCATAATGTGCCCATGCCAACTGAGATACATTGGCATGACTTCCAGGCCTCTTAAACAGAGAATCCTGGAACATCTTGGGAATGTCAGGAACGCTGCCAGTGATCAATCAAAAATGAAGACCATTACCTCGGTAGCACGACACTTCCTTAAAAAACATGCCGCAAACACCAAGGATCTCAAATTTTGTGGGCTCGAACATATCCACCTAGGACGAAGAGGAGGTGATATCACCCAGTCACTCCTCCGTAAGGAAAGCTGGTGGATTTTCCATCTCGGATCCCTTACTCCTAAAGGCCTCAATGAAGGCATTAATTATAGCGCCTTCCTTTAGCTAGTGTTTGTCTCCTACTTCCATTGTCCTACACCCTTCCACCCTGGAGATCTGTCTTTTGCTGGGAACACTTGATACCCCCATTAAACGCCTATAATGACTAATATCACTACTATCCAGTTCCTCTACTGTATTTTGACCTCATCTCTCTACATACGACACATGATATATATTTCTCTCTATATTATTTCCTCCTTCATGCTGTTTGGCTAGTTTGCCTCAACATACACTGAGTGGCCAGTCCATTCGGTGTCCATTATGACCAATATCATCATTGTCCAGTTCCTCGACCCTATATATATATATTATATATTTTGTTATTGATGTGTATGTATGTACATGTGTATATATATATATATATGTATGTATGTGTATGTATATGTATGTATATGTTGCCTCATACTTTATATTGTTTCTGGTATGCTGCTGTGTTGTTTGCTGACAGAATGGTCAATATATACCTAGTAGCCAGCACCAAATTCTCCAGCACCTAACATCATATGTATTACTTTCAGTTTTTTCATTTTTTTCACATTTTTTTCATTTTTTTCATTTCCCTATCCATTCAGTTTTCATTCATTCATTTATTGTATCGTCACTCACTTCATTTAATTATTCCTAATTACTCTTTTTATATATATATATATACAATGAATGAGATGCATACAAATATGTGCAGATCCTCTCATACAGCGTTACTATAAAATCTTCACAGCCCCTTAAAATTACGGTACTGCCTTCTTTATAACATTACAATAATCTCCATTCATAATGAAAGAGATGCAGTCAAAAATGTGCAGATTCTCTCATATATAGTTACCACTAAACTCCCGCAGTCCCTCAAATCGCGTGAGAACACTACAATAAATCTCCATATTTAGCTAACATTTCTTGGACAATCACTGTCATTTTTTAAACATTACATGGGTATTTTTATGCCCTCATCATACTGTCCATGTAGTGAATATCACGCGTACAGTTTAACCTACTCAGGGTTATTATTATTTCATCACTGACTCCTTAGCCAGTTTCACTTATCCACGCTATAATTCAGCCCAAGTTGCGGAGACATAGACCCGCCTTTTACCATGACGGGACACTAATTCTTCTCAGCTGCACAGATCCGCCCCCTGGCTCCGATTGGCCAGAGCAGTACATGTATACGGGCTGTGCTGTCCTCCTGACAGCGTCCTTTGAGAAAGCCTCGGTGAAACACGTGTGAGGAACGCCCCTGACACACCCCCTGCCTCCGTCACAGACGCCGGTCACAACCATCATCTTGAGCAGCGGCTCCCGTCATATGGCGCCGGGCACCGCTTCTCTAAGCTAAGTAAACCCAGGAATACTTCATCTAACCAGCAGTATCCTTATCTCTAACCTTACTTTCGTTTTTTTGACTTTCTACCTCTATTACGCTAGCTGCCGCTCTGCTGTGATCAAACACAGCACGCTCAGTACCCGGTAGCTGAGTAGTCTGTCACCCCCACCTCTGCATATACTGCAGATAGCACTTAAAAGGCTCTTTCCATCAAGCCTCGGGTGCTGCACCTTTGACACATTACAGGTGTTGTTGTTGTATGATGTAAAAACGCATTTAACACCACTGCCTTGATACAGACCAGGCAATTATCTGCCAAAAATCTCCATTTCTTTTTTTCAGCTGATTAGTCTGTTATCTACACCCCTGCATATATTGCAGTCTGTTATCTACACTCCTGCATATATTGCAGTCACTATCTGAACGTCTACACCTCTGACCTGTAATAGACCCTTGTTGCATAAGGTAAATACACAAAATATAACTGCATCGATACAGACCAGGCAATTATCTGCCAAATTTCCGCACTTCTACTGCCTAGCAGCTGTTTAACTTATCACCCACACCTCTGCATATACTGTTGACAGTATCTAAAACCATTTTTACCACCCAGTATCAGGTACTGTGTCCTCGACCTATAACAGGTTTTTGTATGAGGTTAACATATGATAATACAATTGTATAAGTACAGACCAGTCAATTATCTGCCAGATTTTGTCTTAAATTAGGATCAATATACAAGAGTATTTGTTCTAATGTAATATACCAACAGTACAATTGTTTATTTGATACCCAGTCTACATGTCTGTATTCATTTAGCCTTCACTATTCAGTTTTTTATAATCCACTGTATTTGGGACTAATAGCTGTCAAACTCTCCCAATGTGTATGCAAAACCGATATTGTCAGCGTCAAAACTGACTAAATTGTTAAAACCAACCTAAACTAAAAGACTATTTTTAATTGATAGAGTTTACATGTTAAAACTGTGAAACTTGCACTCGTTTGTATCAATCATGGTTTGACACTTTGCTGGTGTCATTACCTGTCTGATAGCCTATCTGTTCCTTCATAGCTAAATACTACCCAGCCTGTGTTTGCAATCTACGGCTGCCAAAAACTTTGAATCTACCTGTACAGACCGTGCAAACCTAGCAATAAAATTCCTCAAGGTGTCACACTAGCCCCAGTCAGAACCATTCAGTACTGGCAACAATGGCGCCTAAGGTGCACTACTCATGAGGATACAAACACCATCTATTTCAACATCAACCTTCATTGTAGATAACCTACACCAGTGGCAACACCAAACAGTGGCTGCCTCAACCCCATTACCCTTCTTCTATTCCGGGGAAAGGATCAGCGTTCTCCTACTCTCTCATTCATCATTTGATACAACAAGTAGATGATGGACAGCAGAAGTCAGGGTCCGCACTGTTGATACCAACCCACTACCTATGCCATAACCCTTCTTTTCAGTGCTCTCTCATCAGTCGCGTCAAAACTGAACCCCCTGCAATGCAGGCAAGCAACAGGGTGAACCATTGATGACGCCTCAGAAAGCAGAAGCACTCTTTTTCAATTGAGCTACAATGCTGGTGCCCCCCTAATTCTGCCAACATTACTACCATACGTCACTGGATCGCCTGAACCCGTCCCGATCTCAGTAGCTAAGCGGTGACTGGCCGGGCTAGTACCTGTGGGAAGACTCACAGGGAATACTCGGTGTTGTAATTACCAGGCGAAGAAGGGATCACCTTCTGGACCTAGCTCAAACTGTCTATATTCTCCACTATTCCTGACTTCCTAAATCTTTCTACCACTCTCATTCCCCAATATCCACAGTTGTGACCTACTACTACTCGTCTATCACGGAGGACAACACATTGTTTATTGGAATCTCTACTGCCTAATTATGTGTGTCAAGCATCCCTAAACCAATACCTGTATCAACGGTACTGCGCATTTATGCAAATTAAATAATCTATGAAAGGTGTTGATACTACAGGCATGGTACACTCATATCTAAACATTGCGCTGATCTCGTGATTATTATCAAGGACCCACTTTTGGCAATCAGCCATATTATTCTAACGCATTGAATATTGTCTCTTTCTCCTTTTTAGTAACAATTAGAATAAAAGTTAAGTTTTATTACACTAATTACTCAACTAACCACTAATTCATTACCATTATATATATCTTTTTCAAGTGTGCCCCAAAAACCGTACGTATGTTCCCTTGTAGTCACCCTCGTGACGCCCCCCCCTTTTTTTCATTCTATTGAAGGCCCAGCGATTTGAAATTGAATGAGATCAACCACAAGCTTCTGTGATGCCAGGGGGGGAATTGGCAGCCGTCGGAACTGGGTGGGGGTCGGAATTGACGGGTCCCATATTATCCTATGAGGAAAAAACGTTACAGCTTTGCCAGGCGATATCTCTGGTTCCCGGGGGGCTAGAGACACGGGGCTGGGCTCGTTGGAAAGCCCTGGTCCTCAGCTACAAAATGAAGGGGGGCACGTGCCCGGGTGCCTCCCCCCCTGAATCTGCCACTGATTATATATATATTTTGATTGTGGGAGGAAACAAGTACCGAGATAAAACTGATGCAAGCATGGGGAGAATATACAAACTCCTGGCCATTATGGGAGGGTAGGTAAGTATGCCAGGTTGGGATAATTTGGTCTACAGCATGATGGTCGACAGTCATTAGGTCGACACCATAAGGTCAACATGGGGCAATGTCGACATGGACTAGGTTGACATGGGAAAAGGTTGACATGGTTCTAGGCATGGGCACAGTTTAAAGTGCAGCGCATTCCCTCGTATTGCTCGCTGCGCTCGTTATGTGTCGGGCACGGTGCCTCGCTGCGCTCGGCACACTATTTTATTCTCCTACCATGCCCTAGTGGATGGTAGGGCATGAAATACCGCCTGTCGGCATATGTCGGCTCAAAAAACTGAAAAACCCCATGTCAACATTTTGACTGTCGACCTAGACACTGTCGAACTAACGGCCTGTCAAACTAATGACCTTTTGACCTAGAACCATGTCGACCTTTTCCTATGTCAACCTAGACCCATGTCGACCCTTTGCCATGTTGACCTAATGGTGTCGACCTAATGACTGTCTACCATCACGCTGTAGACCAAATGACCGTATCCCAGTATGCCAACATCTGAGCAGAGGCATAGAGCCCCTGGCCATAGGTGAATACTTGTCATGCTACTGGTGGCCCACAAGTCACATTTTACCCATCACTGTATTCAGATAAGAGCTCTTTGCATGTGACTAAATAATCTTCAATGTTTATTACCTAATACAAAATGTTATGGCAGATCTTTCTTTATCGCCTTTCAATCTCACTATGGGCCTGATTCAGGATCAATTGTCCCCGGCATATTCGCTCTTCGCAT
Source organism: Crinia signifera (assembly GCF_055691185.1). Lineage (NCBI taxonomy): Eukaryota > Metazoa > Chordata > Amphibia > Anura > Myobatrachidae > Crinia > Crinia signifera. The sequence continues at coordinate 55,206,025 of NC_139225.1, read as the reverse complement.
GTGCTTATTTGTGCATGTGCAGGGCCGCAGTAAGAACGCCTTCAACGACTATCACAGTTGCTGAGGTGTTCACTTGGGAAGGGGAGGGAGGGGGTGGAGCAGAGGTGTCCCCATGAAAATGTTGGGCATTCCCCTCTGATCACAGATGGGCCAATGTCTGCAGGGGGTGGGTGGCTGATATCACATGATGTCACGCCCGCCCCCAATTCGGTGGACAACGATGGAATTAAAGGTCTGTATAGGCTGCCTTTTATTTCCGAAGGGGAGAGAAATCATTTGATGGTCGGCAACCACTTAATGATTTCTTCTCCCCTACAGCTGAATACGAGAGGAGAACCTAAAAAGAAAAACGGACTATTTTATTATATTTTATTAACACGTAACTATATCTGTGCCACCTGTGAGCTTTCAGATGTCTCTTATGTTGGCCCTTTTCCACTATCACAAACAACATATTATACTTATCTGGGGATGCTAGATTGCAGAATTTTAGTGTATACAAAAATGTATAATATATTTTGTGCTTCTAATTGATGATGCAAACTGGATTTGTCTCTCTGTGGTATGCTGCGTGCTTCTGACATAAATGTCCTGATAAGAGATTCTGTAACCCTTCCGCTGTGATATCGTTTAAATTAGTTTTGGGGATAAAGTTTTTTTATTGCAGTGTGAATGAGCTTAGATTCCCCGACTGTACAGTATGTCTTTAAATTGATGGAGATGTGGTTCTCAGATATGGTAAAGTAGTGATGGGGTATCCAAACCCATCTACATTACAAATGTTTTTTTTCTGTTTTCTTTACTATTGGTCACAAAACATAGATTACACCAAAAACAGATGTTGCTTTTCAATGTACAATCCCTAATGGTGAGATAAAATTTATCTATTTGGACCCATCAGAAACCTTTAGTAAACCCTTCCTTATGACAGACTGTGGTAAATATGAATGATGCATTACATGTACTATTATGATGACTGCACTCAGCATTTGCTGATAACCCCAAATGCTGAAGTCATATCACAAAACTAGGAAGCTGAATCTTCCAGCCTAGATCTATCAAACCCTAGCACCACGAGATAACAATTAGAGCACTTGCAGGCTTTAGCAAAGATACATTTAGCCATATTTATTCATGTATGACAGTGTGAGGCAAAGCTGAGATAAGCACAACGCACAACAGTTTCTGAGTCACCTCCTTATTTAGCTGCTAATTGGAAAGGAAACTGATCTCTCACAATTTTAAAAGGACAAACCTGTATTAACTAAGAAAATCTAAAAATCTGTAATCTAAAAAAAAAACACATTGACATAAAATCTAAGGTCTCATCACTTTAAATCCATGTAAATACCTACAGCCCTGTATAGTACAATCAAATAATTGCACTATTCCTCCATTTATAGATTTTTATTGTACGACTGGTTGACATTTTGTGCATTAACACACAGGTAGGGTATTATGGCTATGCCACACTGGGGACATATCACACTAGTGACTCTTCTGCGCCCTACCCTACTAACACCCACCCAATGTCGCGTGCACCTGTAGATGTTATGCAATGTATGGAGGGTGTATCACACAAGGGACATATTACCCAATTGTTTCTTTATCAGAACTAGTCTTCAGAATGCATACCTCCCAACTTCTGTGAGCGTCCGAAAAGGGGGCGGGGTGTATGCAAATGAGGGTGCGGCTTATGCTAATTAGTCGCAACCTCATTTTCAGACGAGAATAGACGCTGTGCACATGCGCACAGCGTCTATTCTATTAGATTGGGGGGTCTCCCAACTGCCACCCTCCGCAGCGGGACAATGCCTGCCGCGGGTGGGACAGCGGGACAGGACCCGAAAATTGGGACTGTCCCGCTGTAATCGTGACACTTGGGAGATATGAGAATGGTGAAATGTTGCACTCAAATCAGGACTGTCCCTTCTAAAATGGGGACAGTCGCCAATTATGCATATACTCATTTAATATTTGTCTATCCTCACATCTGTCTGTTTTCTTGAGCAGGGCTCCCTGAACTTTATTGGTCTGAATCAGAGGTGTATGACTGAAGTTCCGATGTAAGTGCACTGAAAACACCTAGGGAGCATGTGTTACCCTCAGGGCCGGCTCAAGGCCTACTAGCACCCTCAGCAAGTTTTTTTTAAGTGCCCCCCCCCCCAATGTGGTGACTGTGCTCCATTATACATATGTCACACATTGTGATGCCCATTATACACATGCCACACACTGTGATGCCCATTACACATTATGCCACACACTGGGATGCCAATTATACATATGCCACACACCATGATGCCCATTACATATTATGCTACACACACCATGGTGCCCATTACACATATGCAACACACACTGTGATACCCATTACATATTATGCTACATAAGTGCCGCTTACTGACATGCTCATTGCTGGGGGGTTCTTTCTCAATGCCAGGGGTTAAATGCCTGGTTCCAGGGGTTACATGCTCGATGCCAGGGGCTTTATACTTGATGCCAGGGACTTCATGCTTGATGCCAAGGGGGTTTCATACTTGTTGCCAAGGAGGTTTACATGCTCATTGCCATGGGGGAGCCAGCGCCGGTGGGGTCTGCAGCAGGCGCATTGAAAAAAATGCCTGCTAAAATTGAAACAGTCTGACAGCCAGGCAGAGAGTGGTGGGCTGCCTGGCTGTCTTCAGAGTGGATCCACGGCTATTTGAAATCTCGCACCGGATCGCCAGCCAATAGGAGCTTCTGGTTCGGCAACCAATCAAGAGCCACCACTGCCGCTCCTGACGACCTGGCGTGAGATTTCAAATAGCCCTTGACCCGCTCTGAAAACAGCCGGTCTCTGCCCGGCTGTCAGACTGCTTCAATTCTGCTGGGTGGGTTTTTCAATGCACCCGCTGCAGACCGGGCCATCTCCAGGTATGTTGTGAAGCAATATAGCATGCTTACTAAGAGTGTACAACTCCATACACTTTTGCATATGGGATCACTAGGGATCATATTGGGTGCAGGGTGTGTGGTCCAGGGAAGCCCACACCGCACACGCTGCACTCAAACCGTTTACATATACCCCTCCAGAATCTTGTGGTGGCAGGCTCTATAGACATTAATCACCAGCAAAATGACACAATGGCCGTATTTGCCAGTGATTTCGGCATCCGCAGTAGATATGTCACTGAAAACAAGGTAAGACGTTTGCGGCATCATTTAGAGCAGCTATATAAATGGCAGGATCCCTTCCTGATGAACCAAAAGGATGTCCCGGGGGACAATGCTGCAGTATCTGGATGCAAACCGCACCCTATCAGCCGGGAGAGAGGGCCGTGTAGCGGTGCCAGCAACTAGGGGCGTGCACCACACAAACAATCCTAGTTACAACCCTGTTCCTAGCCATTTGAGCCATGTGATTCTATGTATTATACACTATTCAAAATACCATATATATCAATTTACCCCTATCTACCTGCATAACATCACATCATAGGAAATAAATGCTTGAATTATCAGTAAAGTCAATTAGGATTAAACATATTCTCCTGTAAACTGTGGTGTATTCCAATGTTCTCCTTAGCTCAGACAAAGAGCTGCAGTATGAGAATGGAATATATTAGGTCACTTTATGGCTCCTCGCCTCTTATTTTTATATTGCTGGCACTTGTTTATGCAGTGTATGGTGAGTGACTTATTGTTTATGTAGCAGAGCTATCCAGCTGTCCACTTCCAGTCCATGTTCGTATCTCCTAGGTTCCCCACAGCCCGTGAACAACAGGAGACTCATAGCCAGCACAGAGGAGAGAAGGCTGCTGGTTGACAGATAAAAACTTAATGAACACACAACTGAGGTTTTTTTAGAAGGATACAAACATCTTTGAAGGGTGAAACACGGAGAAAAAAATGCCCTGTATAATTAACAAAGACCTATCCGCAAAGAATTCCACTGAAGATACACAGTATGCTGGGGATCACTACTTGTGGCTGCTAAGAGAAGAGATGCAAGAGGTGGTGACTGTGAAGATCAGATAGTTATAGCATTATGAGTTGTGAAGGTACTGTACACATTGTAGGGCTGAGGCATGAAGGGCCCACTGGGGAATGCAGTATTAGGGGCCCATGTATGTTTGTGGCCAGCCACCACATTGGTTTCCGTAACCATTTCAGAATGCACGGGCTGGACCTCTTCATAATAAAAACTGGTAGTACATGTTACATTAGAATGTAACAATGCAATGTAGAAATGGGATACAGTCATTAAATAGACTTGCATTCGGTCGAACACTGAAGGTCGATGTGACTTAGGTCCACACATGAAATAGGTAGATATGGTTAAGGCCAACATTAGCATTAGGTCGACAATGGGAAGGTCGACAGTCAAAGGTCAACATACATTTTTTACATTTTTGTTGTAGCCAACATGTGCTAACATTTACTAGGGCATGGAAGGAGATTAGAATGGTTTGCCGACCACAGCGAGACACCGTGCTCGAAGGGGATGTGGTACACTTTGACGGTGACCATGGTGACTATGTCGACATTCAGGACAAACTAAAAGACCCTTTGACCTTTCCATTGTCGACCTAATACCTGTGTCGACCTTCCAACCCTGACGACTTTAGCCATGTCGACCAATGTGTACCTAATATGGGTCGACCCATACCCGTAGAAATACACCATAGTCCTGTGCAGGGTAAGTTAACGTAAAATTCAATGTATCGAACCTAGGAGGTGGTCGACAAGGGGGCCCACCGGCTGTTCACCTTGTGGGGTAGTCCCGCCCTGACTGTACATCACTCAGACCACACACACACTCTCTCTCTCACTCACACACACACACTGTGGGGGTTATTTAGACCTCATTGCAGGCCAGGCAATAATCAAGTGACGCAAAGCAAAAGCCTGTGGAGAACATGTGTATGTACAAAAGTTCCTGGGAGGACATGCTATGTGTATGTACAAAATTCCTGGGGGAACATGCTGTGTATATATACAAAATTCCTGGAAGAACATGCTATGTGTATGTACAAGAGTCCTGGAAGGACATGCTGTGTGTATGTACAAGAGTCCTGAGAGGACATGCTGTGAGCATGTACAAGAGTCCTGGAAGGACATGCTGTGTGTATGTACAAGAGTCCTGGGAGGACATGCTGTGAGCATGTACAAGAGTCCTGGCAGGACATGATGTGTGCATGTACAAGAGTCCTGTGAGGACATGCTGTGTGTATGTACAAGAGTCCTGGGAGGACATGCTGTGTGTATGTACAAGAGTCCTGAGAGGACATGCTGTGAGCATGTACAAGAGTCCTGGAAGGACATGCTGTGTGTATGTACAAGAGTCCTGGGAGGACATGCTGGGAGCATGTACAAGAGTCCTGGCAGGACATGCTGTGTGCATGTACAAGAGTCCTGTGAGGACATGCTGTGTGTATGTACAAGAGTCCTGTGAGGACATGCTGTGTGTATGTACAAGAGTCCTGGGAGGACATGCTGTGTGTATGTACAAGAGTCCTGAGAGGACATGCTGTGAGCATGTACAAGAGTCCTGGAAGGACATGCTGTGTGTATGTACAAGAGTCCTGGGAGGACATGCTGGGAGCATGTACAAGAGTCCTGGCAGGACATGCTGTGTGCATGTACAAGAGTCCTGTGAGGACATGCTGTGTGTATGTACAAGAGTCCTGTGAGGACATGCTGTGTGTATGTACAAGAGTCCTTGGAGGACATGCTGTTTGCATGTACAAGAGTCCTGAGAGGACATGCTGTGTGCATGTACAAGAGTCCTGTGAGGACATGCTGTGTGTATGTACAAGAGTCCTGTGAGGACATGCTGTGTGCATGTACAAGAGTCCTGGGAGGACATGCTGTGTGTATGTACAAGAGTCCTGGGAGGACATGCTGTGTGTATGTACAAGATTCCTGGGAGGACACGCTGTGTGTATGTACAAGAGTCCTGGGAGGACATGCTATGTGTATGTACAAGATTCCTGTGAGGACATGCTGTGTGCATGTACAAGAGTCCTGGGAGGACATGCTGTGTGCATGTACAAGAGTCCTGGGAGGACATGCTGTGTGCATGTACAAGAGTCCTGGGAGGACATTCTGTGTGTATGTACAAGAGTCCTGGGATGACATGCTGGGGGAAATTTACTAAAGGAAATTTGTAAAAAATAGGTGTATTTGTATCCAGAAATACACTTAATTTTGACATTTACTATCCCGAAAATACAGCAATTCGTATTCGTATAGATAGCACATCAATACGACTATGAATTGCCGTATTTTCGGGATAGTAAATGTCAAAAATAAGTGTATTTCTAGATACAAATACACCTATATTTTTACAAATTTCCTTTAGTAAATTTCCCCCCTTGTTACTACTTTGCAAACCGTACACATTCTCCTATCTTTAGCCAATTCTTCTAAACCCTAGGACAGCTAGGAATCCTTAAAACTCAATGACTGCAGCCATAGTCTGGAGCATCTGAAAGCATAATATTTCTAATATGATTATAATCTAAGGTGTAAAAAGTGATAAAATGCAGAATGATAAAGTACCAGCCAATTAGCTCCTAACTGTCACTGTTACAAGCTGTGTTTGAAAAATGAGAGATGGGAGCTGATTGGCTGGTACTTTATCACTCTACATTTTATCACTTTTCAAGGCTTAGTACATCTGGCCCTTTTACTTTTATATATGTGTTCAGGCATATCGGTTTAAATTTATATTGAGTTTTCAGTGGTAGAAGGCGAGATGGGTGTTATAAAATGCAACAGAAGTATTGTGGGGATCCTGAGCCCTGCTTATACGTGAAGGGAGGTGCTGGAAAAAGCATGTTATGAGAGACATGTCTACTAGGGCGGAGTGAAAAAAACTGAAATTGAGAAATTCAAAATCGGCTAGTGTGGGAAAGTTGTGACTTGACCTGAATAAGAAACGTGCAAAAGCATTTTGATCTGAGTCAACATCTTCTGTTCTGGCAAGAGGCCTGAATTTTCACTTTTTAGGTGAAAATGACGAAACCTATGAAGATGCTCCAATCTAGTTATAATTATGTCAGGATGTCTTAGAGTGGTTCATTAATATACTTTAGCATAGTAAAAAACAGTACGAGATTGTCCTAGTGCAAAGTGACTGACTGGCGGGAGAAAAAAATCCCTAATAATTGACCCATTTTCATGGTCACAATTGTGAATATTGTGTGTTTTCTCCTGAACGTGTTTATAAAAGAAGAAGCACAAATACTCTAAATGGAATTTCATTGACACTGTGTGAAATATAACACTGCATAATAGCCCTTAATCAGACCTGATCGCAGTACAAATTTGTTCTCAAACTGGGCAAAACAAATGCTGCATTGCAGGTGGGGCAGATGTAACGTGCTGAGAGAGTTAAATTTGGGTGGGGTGTGTTGAAACTGAAATCTAAATTGCAGCAGGTATTTACCCTGCACAGAAACAAAATAACAACACAAATCTAAAGGTGGCCATACATCTACAGATCGATTGTCAGATCTGGCTGGTTGGAACAAATACCTGGTAATATCTGAATGACAGTTTTTGGCAGTTTTCCAGCATTTCAAAGCAAAGTGCTCTCATCCATTACCAGTATTTTGTTCCAAACAGACAGATCGGACAATAAATCTGTAGATGTATGGCCACATTAACTCCCTCTGCACATGTTACATCTGCCCCACCTGCAGCTGCATTACAGCATATAATTATGCCAAAGATAAGCCAATATATTAACAGTTAAATACATTAAAGTGCATTATGCTGTAATAAGTATTGCTGATCAATCCTGCCTAGCAGGGCTGTCTTTTTGTATGGGCTTAATGGGCACTTGCCCAGGGCCCCCGGCGTATAAGGGCTCTATGTTGATAGCTGAGGATCCCCTTTTTCCAGGGATACCAAAATTTTGAAAATCAGCCCTGGGGAACTGCAGATATCCAACTTCAAAGCAGCAGTCCACATCCGACCTGTTAATTACAATTTCCAGTCATATTTCTCAGGTTCTCTCTGACACTAGCGGCTTGTCTCTATCATGCCCAGAACCAGAGATTCAAGCAGCCTTCAAGCAGCCGGTCCCTCCTCCAGCTCCAAACGTCTGGTGTAGTTTTATATTTTTGTCAATGGATTGCTCTGGCTCCTGATCTCTGATACCCAAGTTCCCAGCACCTCCTGAAAGTTGGGACTCTAGGTTTTTATACTAGGCTAAGAAATCTATTTCCAGATAATGGCGATATCTGCAGTCAAACAAGCTGCCCTTCCACCGGAAAATGACGAATATTAAGCCCACTCCATTATCCAACGTCCCCTGTGTATAAAACACCCCCTACCTCCCTGGAAGTCATTTACAAGGGACCCTTCATACAGCTCAGTGTCCCCTTCCACACGTTAGTGTTCACCCTCCCACCACCTGTGCAGTAAAGGAGTAATTAGCAGAAGGTACTGCTCCAGGTCCTACATGTTGAATGGAAGATAGAGCACCCCCTGCCACCCGTGGGACATCAAAGCTTCTGCTGATACCACCCCCCACCCCTAGGAGGTGAGAATGGGTAAGGGCCCCAGTGCATTGCTTTGCCCAGGTGCCCACACTGCTGTTAAGACGGCCCTGCTGCCTAGAAATGAACACAGTGATTGGCATATATGTACTGCTGGACACCACTCATAGAATGATTAACCTGTTATTTTTTTAATCAATATTCTTGTTTTTTTCCCCCTAAACATTAGATGTATTTGTTTATTTATTTATTTACAGTTTCTTATATACTGTAGTTAAGCAGATTCCTTTACGCTTTACAATAGTAGACAGTGATAAAACAAACTGGGTAATGACAGACAGACTTGGGGGTTAGAGGGCTCTGCTGCAAGCTTACAATTTATTACATCATAATACACTTCAACGTATTTAACAGTTAATATATTGGCTTATCTTTGGCATAATTATATGCTGTAATGCAGCCCAATCATGTTCCCAGTATAGGGGATGCAACACTGTTTTTCTGTCAATAAACAGAAGTGATATGTAAAATTATACATAAGACAGTTTACACTTACTTGTAATACTTATTGTAACAGTTATTGTTTTTCAATAACAGACTGCAACAGTTATTTCTTATTTATATACACAGGATTGTCTATATTTGTATATGCACTGCAAAGAGAGCAGCATAAATCCAATTTTATGTATTTCAGTGACACTGTGTGAAATATAACACTGCATAATGGCCCTTAATCAGACCTGATCGCAGTACAAATTTGTTCTCAAAATGGGCAAAAAAATGCTGGACTGCAGGTGGGGCAGATGTAACATGTGCAGAGAGATTTAAGGTGGCCATACATCTACAGATTTATTGTCCGATCTGTCTGGTTGGAACAAAATCCTGGTAAAAGATGAGAGCAAATGACAGTTGACCATTTGCTTTGAAATGCTGAAAAACTGTCATTCAGATATTACCAGCTGTTTGTTCCAACCGGCCCAATCTGACAATCGATCTGTAGATGTATGGCCACCTTTAGATTTGTGTGAGTTATTTTGTTTCTGTGCAAGGTAAATACCGGCTGCATTATTTTTACACTGTAATTTAGATTTCAGTTTCAACACACCCCACCCAAATTTAACTCTCTCAGCACGTTACATCTGCCCCACCTGCAATGCAGCATTTGTTTTGCCCATTTTGAGAACAAATTTGTACTGGGATCAGCTCTGATTAAGGGCTATTATGCAGTGTTATATTTCACACAGTGTCACCGAAATTCCATTTAGAGTATTTGTGCTTCTTCTATTATAAACACGTTCAGGAGAAAACACACAATATTCACAATTGTGACCATGAAAATGGGTCAATTATTAGGGATTTTTTCTCCCACCAAAGTCATTCACTTTGCACTAGGACAAGCTCGTACTCTCTTTTACTATGCTAAAGTATATTAATGAACCACTCTAAGACATCCTGACATAATTTTAACTAGATCGGAGCATCTTCATAGTTTTCGTCATTTTCACCAAAAAAGTGAAACTTCAGGCCTCTTGCCAGAACAGAAGATGTTGACTCAGACCAAAATGCTTTTGCACGTTTCTTATTCAAGTCAAGTCACAACTTTTCCACACTAGCCGATTTTGAATTTCTCAATTTCAGTTTTTTCACTCCGCCCTAATGTCTACACATAATTACAGGTTGAGTATCCCTTACTAAAAGCTCAGGACCGGAAGAATTTTGTATAACGGATTATTCCGTATATATTTCAAGGTATCTTGCATTTATGTTGTACAAACACATGGAATACACACAAATATATTTTATTTGTGTATAAAACAAGGTTTCAAAACATGAAAAAAAGTTTGTGTACAATCTCAGATAGTGAAATTAAATGCCAAGCAATCATTTTCTTGCACATACTGTATTTAGTGCCAGTTGCAGATGTCCCTAGTAGTGCCAGTTACATATCATGTCCTCAGTAGTGCCAGTAACAGATGTCCCCAGTAGTGCCAGTTATATATCATGTCCTCAGTAGTGCTGTTCAATGGCGTAAGTTAGTTCCAGTTGCCTGGAGGCAATATAAATATTGGTGCCCCCCAACACATACACCATGTTATATAAATATATGTATGTATGTATGGATATTATGCAGTGGCGTAGCTAAGTTTTGGGCGCCCCCCCCCCCCGCCCATGCAAACCCCCCCAATCCCCCGCAGCCTTACCTATCGCGCTGGTCCCGGCAGCTCCGTTCTTCTGCTGAGGACCACCACAAAATGGCTGCCCCCATACAGCAGACAGTTTCAGAGAACAGTGTGCTATATGGGGGCGGCCATTTTGTGGTGGTCCTCAGCAGAAGAACGGAGCCGCCGGGACCAGCGAGATATGTAAGTCTGCGGGGGATTGGGGGGGGGGGTGTAACTATAGCACAGCAGACCCCGTGGCCCTCACATGCACAGCGCCCCCCCCCCCCCGCGGTGGCGGGGGCTGCGGTGCTATAGTTACGCCGCTGATATTATGTTTAGAATAAAGAGTGTGACATCTGTGGTTCTGCTAGGAGGAGACAGCCACAGAAGCCATATCAACGTCTTTCAATTAGCTAATTCAAACTCACAGGGGAGGAGAAGTGCCCCCTTGGGAGCAGGAGCCCGGAGGCAGATGACTCCATTGCCTCCCAGAGTTCTGCCTCTGGTGCTGTTACAGATGTCCCCAGTAGTGCTTTTAGCAAAACTTGGAATTATTTGGATAACGGATATTTGGATAAGGGATACTCAACCTGTATATGACTGTTAATGTGTGTCCAGGGAGTAGCATGAGCCACATGCTGCATTGTTCTAGCAGAGTCATTGTCCCAGATGAATTATGGTGCACAATGCAGATTATTATTATAAGGGTGGTTACACAAAGAGGGAAACTATTTTTATTCAAACTGGTTGTCTGAAAAGTATCAAAGCATTTATCCAACTTTCATCAGACATTTTTAAAGGCAATAATGCTTCATACAAAGCTTCCATATTATTTTTTTTTTATATCCTTTATTCAGCATAGTATGTTGTAAAAGGAATAGTGATGTACCAGATTCCCCAGAATTATTCCATTTCTACAATTATTACTTACTTTAGATCATCCTATATTTTCACTGTAACATAGATTTGAGACATCTGGAGAAGCGCTCATCATAATACAGTTTGTTGCTAAATTGTTCTAGGTTTGAAATGAATCAGTTTTCACATTTTCCTATTCATACCTTGAAGAAGACTCTGCAGGTTGAGTTCAGCTTCCTGATGAAGCTCCTCTACGCAGGGAGGTCGTTTAGAGGACAGGAACACGTTTACAGGCTGCTGCTGCCAGTTGCTCAGCTTCGAATGGTCCACAGTAGAGGCAGCTGCAAATTCAGAAGATAAATAAATGTGTCACAAGAGGCCAAGTCATTAATCTCAGGAATAAACTAAAACAAAAATACTTTAAGATACACACATTAATCCACTCCCTTAATCTGATCTCTTCTCCACCTCTGCGCACCTCACAGCTCACCACTACATAAACACACCACAGACCTGACTCTTTCTACAAAGTTTTCCCACATGCCCCAGCGTTCCATGCTTTGATCTAATTTCAATACTACCTCCAAGCATCATTACTGCCCCAACGTTACTACAAAATGCAGCATTGAGCAGACACTGTATTTACAGCAAATCACATCATTGTAGATATAAATCACAGACACGTACATACAGTACACTCATTGCGATTGTTTGGACATTACATTTTAATAACTCTAGATGTGTGTCACTTGCACACTTGTATACTGTACCACAGTGCTCTGAAGTGCCTTAGCCCTTTTTATCTTATTTAGATATAAATTAACTCTAAAGTGCCAGCATTTTTGCCCAAACAGAACTTTTTGTCCCAATTCAATTTAGCCATGCCCCCTCTTAAAACAACCCTGAAAAAGCAGATTCAGGAGCTGGAGAAAGGGGGAAGCCTGATCAGTGAGATTGCTAGTCAGTGAAAGCAGTCTCCCTGTACTTACTGCATGTGCTGGGCTAGAGAGGGAAAGGCCCCTCCAACTAGCCCACGCCTGGTTAATAATTACACACTCTCGGGCAACACTGCACATGTGTATAGCATTGGAGGGGCTGTTTTAGGATGGAAATTCTACTTGGGATGGCCCAGTATCTCAGAACTGATAGGTCTGTCCCAATGGACATGGCAGATCACAGCGTATAGTCACCGCACCTTCTTCTTAATCTTGATTTATGCATATTGTACCGACTATAAAGTCTAAAAAGTTAAAATGATCTCTCTAATAATAACTACTACTACTGATAATTATACAAATTTTATAAATACAACTATACTAAAAGATAAAAAAAATGATAACATAGACCCCATAATGGATGGGGATGGTAAAAGCATTACAGAGGATAAAAAAGGCAGTGGTATTAAACATATTTTTATTCCCCATTTTTACTAGAGAGGACCAAACAATGGAAACCACAGGCACCACAAATGGGGGGCGCACGGTATTATTAAATATAGTATTCACTGCAGATTCTACAATATAAAAACGAATAACTAATAAATCACCCATCCCAGATGGAATACACCTGAGAGTTCTGATGGAATTAAGGGAGGAGTTTGAGAGCCCCTTGCACTCCATATTTGATAAATCGCTCTTATCAAGTTTGGTACCTAGGGACTGGAGATTACAGGAAGTGGTACCAATAAAAAAAAAAAAAGGAAAAAGGGAAGACCCGGCAAAGTTCGGACTAGTGAGCCTGACATCGGTCGTAGGAATTTTTTTTGAGGGAATATCAAGAGATGGTATCCAAGAATATTTAGTGCAAAATAATATTATCAGCAGGAACCAACATGGGGTTGTAAAGGATAACTTGTGCCAAACTAACTTGATTAGCTTCTATGAGGAGGTTTGTATGAACCTAGACAAAGGCAACGCAGTCGGCCTTCGACACGGTGCCCCACAAGAGGCTAATCCACAAAATGTAGATATTGGGACTAGGGGAAAGAACTTCTATATGAGTTAAAAACTGGCTGCATGACAGAGAACAGTGAGTGGCTATACATGGTGCTCTTTCAAACTGAATACCAGTACTAACTGGGGTACCCCAGGGTTCAGTGTTAGGGCCACTTCTATTTAATATATTTATTAACGATATAGAGGAATGTACATTAATCATAGTTTCCATTTTTGCAGGTGATGATACTAAATTGAGCAGAGTAATTAAAACAGATCAGGATTTATCTATGCTACAGTGGGACTTAAACAAACTTGAGTCTGCAGATAAATAGAATTGTGTTTCAATGTTGCTAAATATAAGAATATGCATCTTAGGAGAAATAATCAGTGTGCTAGCTTCAATCTTAATAGAGTAGAGTTAGAAGCATTGAAAATGGAAAAGGACCAAGGAGTGCAAATTAATTATAAACTTGGGTGGGGAACTCACTCAGCAAGTAAGGCCAATAGGATACTAGCATGTATCAAGAGGGGTATAGAATCAAAAGATGACCCTGTAATTGTGCCACTCTTTAAGACTCTAGCTAGGGCTCATCTTGAGTTAGGAGTACAATTCTGGGCCCCATTGAGAACTGACTTTTATTGCCGAAGTGAAGAGAAATTATTTGATGGTCGGCAACCATCAAATGATTTTGCTCCCCTTTGGCTGCATGCATGGGGATGTGTTTTCGTACACATCCCCTCGCATGGTACCGATGGAATTTGGTGGCAAGTGGTCAGCCGGGCAGCGTTAAGCCATTTGCTAAGCAGCGAGTGACTGCTGCTTAGCAAGTGGCACAGAATCAGGCCGTAAAAGGGGACAAATCCAACAAACTAATTACGTCGATGATGGAATGAAAGTGTATAATAGTGGTGAAGGATATCACATTAAGTACTTACACCAAGCCTTCTCTTTAACCCTTTGAGTGCCAACATCTCTTTGAGTGATGTTCAAAATATCTGCTAAAAATGCCAGCGTCATTCACATTTGTTATATAAATTCAAATAAAAATGTTTGTGTAAAAAATGATTATATTTCCTATAAAAGGTAAACATTAGAGGTCATTATGATTATTACAAATGTTTGCTTGCCAATTTTCACACCTATTTTGACAAATTCACCTGCCACTCAAAGGGTTAAATCAGGTTGAACTTGATGGAAGAATGTCTTTATTGAACCTATGTTACTCTTTTACTACTGTATGTTACATCTATTAACTAAACAGCCTCTGATAACTAGTAAGGATTGCCAATGGTTAAAAAAGCAAAACAAAAAACTAATTGACAATTAGTAAAAAAAAATAATCTGCCTCTGAGCCCCTTGCACTTATAGTAACTTGATTAGGGGAAACCGTATTTGTCATCCGTATAGCCAATGGATATTGATGTCTGCATTTCAGGGTTGCTTCTTGGATTTACCTAAATTATGTAACATGTCCATTGAAAACATATTTTTAATTAGATTTTTGTAATGAATGTAGCATAAGATGTTTTCTGATTAGTATTTTATCACATGAAACCCCTCTATGCAGGGCTTAAATTGAGCCTGGAGAGGTGGTGGAACCCACTACTCACTATCCTATGTCCCCCCACACACACACACACACACACACACACAAACACCAGGCCTGATTAAAGGTTCCAGATGCCATTGACACCTTGTAATGCTGATAAATATACATGTAGGGGTGCTTAGGAACTCGCCATTCATACTGCTCATGTGCATGTAACTGTGGTAGCTCAGGGACTCACCTGAGCTACCAGGAACTCGCCATTCATACTGCCCATGTGCATGTAACTATGGTAGCTCAGGGACTCACCATTCATACTGCCCATGTACATGAAACAAAGGTTATACAACTTCCATATATGATCTTATGCGTGTGGCATGTGAAGAAGACCTAGGCTTTAGGCCACCCTGCTGGCACTGTAGCACAATAAAATAATGTTTCCATCAGTAAGTTACATTGTCAGCCATCTGGCAGTTACCTTAAGAAATGTAACCCCAACAGTACATCGGGATGGGTGATAGCTAGCAAGCATAAATTAAGTCTTATTTTGTTCCTCAGTTGTCACCTGCAAGGCACCAACCCCCCAGTCCTTGTGCTCTAGTCAGCCTATTGGTTAATCAGGTACTGCCCCCCACTGAAACCCCTACTTTTATGTCATTTGTTTGAGTACAAAATGAAACAAAAAAGTAATTTCTGGGGAAACCAACACAACGGCGGCAAAATATGTTTCGTTATATAATTGCAATCTCCTTACAGCTGTGGAAGAGTAAACTGAGAAACACCAGTTTCCCAATTGTGCATTATTACATGTCACGAGCACAATACTAACTAGAAAGTCAACTACGTATGATCAATGTAGTGTAGAGTGTATAATCTGCTTCACTTACTTTCCTATGGGTATATACACTATGAAATGGGTAAAACAGATGTCAGCTGTATACTGTACATCTGTATGCTGTAGTAAGTAGAACATTAAGCCATTCAGTTTCACAATCCGTCCATTTCCTTCCTTAAAAGCAGTTTCCTGAATTCTAAACTACCACCAACAGAACAAATGTACTGCAGTTCCCCTTTTGCTCAAGTTATTTCTGACGGAAACATTTGCTGTTCATTTTCATGATGTGATGTAATAATATATATTTTAAAGAAATATAATGCAGAAATGATATGCTGTTGTAAAGGTCCCTGCATAGTAATGCTTATATTTAGTGAGTAGTTGTATTATCACAATTGGTGAGCAATAATGCAACTGTGAATTGTCCCGTTCATTGAGGGTCGTCCATAGATGATAGAGATTTATCCCTAGAAATGTCATTATTTGTCTATTTTGAGATTACTCTTTATTTTTCTGTTAAGAGCAGTTCTTACCAATTTAATACATATTCAAAAAAGGGTGGTTAAAGTAAGCTATTCTAAAATTTAGGGTCAGATTTAACAACTAGCAATATTCATGTTATCACTCATTACCAATGTTTTTTTTTTTAATCAATATATTATTTCAATTTTTAATATACAGCTTACAATGTTCAAGAACATGGGTCCTCAAACTGCGGCCCTCCAGATGTTGTGAAACTACAAATCCCAGTACTGTGGCAAGGCATGCTGGGATTTGTAGTTTCACAACATCTGGAGGGCCGCAGTTTGAGGACCCATGTTCAAGAATATCAATGAAAACACACATATATACCTTGAACGAAATATTCAGCTGTACAAATTTCGCAAAGAACATTGTGTCGCTTTTCAGAATACGGGAATTTGTACTTTTAACTCAAAATTAATTTCAAACCTTATAATTATGAAATGACATACAAATAAAAGAAACAAACAAACAAAAAATTAAGATAATAATTTCCCAGGGGAATTTATATATGTAAATTAAGTGCATCCCTTATCCCTTCTACCCTTATTAGCAGAGGACATAAATAGTATTCAGAATATATACTGCTCAAGTTGGGCACGATTTTCCCCCTATATAGTGATTGTGTATAAACAAACCAAGGGTTCCAAATTTGAATACATTTTATGGATCTATTTTTTAAAAATGCTGAAATCTTTTCCATTGAAGCAACAAACCATATCCTATTTGACAATGTTTGAGAAGAAGGGGGTTCTAGAATTTTCCAATGTGATACAATAAGACATCTTACAGCACTTAATATTTGAGTTGCTAATTTTTCTGAGTGGGTCTAAGTAAGATATTGGATGTCCTAACAGAAAAGACCATGGATCCCTAATTACTTTTGTTTGTAACACTTTACTCAATAAATTTGCTACTTTTTCACAAAAAGACACAATTTTAGGACAAGTCCACCATATGTGCAAAAAAGAGCCCAACTCGCCACAACCTCTCCAGCATAAAGGCGAAGCAGAGCTATCAATTCTATTTAGTCTAACTGGGACCAAGTACCAGCGATAATAGATCTTATATGCATTCTCCTTAATTAGGATAGATATTGAATTTTTAGATAATCTCTCACGGATTAGTGACCAAGACTCATCATCTGGAGGATCTCCTAAATCTTCCTCCCATTGCCGTTAAAATTTTGAAGCTGGAGATTCGGATGAATGCAATAACAAATTATATATTGACGACAGTGGCATAAGTTCGTCCATGTCGCCCGGAGGCAAAAAAAAAGTTGGTGCCCCCCATTGATAGATAGCTAAAGTGAGGAAAGGGGAGAGCGAGATAGTGTCAGGGATATAGTGTCAAATGAAGATAGAGTGGGGAGAGCGAGAGAGTGTCAAGAGGTTGTCAGGGATAGAGAGAAGGAGGTGAGATCATTTAAGGGATAAAAGAGAGGGGGTAATAGAGAGCGTTCAGGTGAGAGGGGGTTACAGGGGAAGTCAGGCAGAGAGTGGGTTGAGGTGACATGGGTGTCAGGCATAGATATAGGAGGGTGTCAGGCAGGAAAATAGAGCTTGGTGGGCACTGAGCACAAGCCTGGTGCTGCTACAGCCTGGATGCAGGCACTCAGAGCTAGAGTGGGAGGTGGGCGACTGTGGTGCTGATCCCTTCTGGACTGTACACACAACGCAGGGGCTGTCTGGGTGTGAGGTGATGGTCAAGGATTTGGGGATGACAGGTACCTTCTCCTTCTAGCTTCATGTCCCCAGGCTCCCTGAGCTGCTGCTTCACAGGCTTCTCCTGATGTTGCTGGCAGTGTAGGCTTCAATTTGGGCTGCAGCAGGAGCGTAGAGCGACCTCTGCCTACCCTGCGGGCGGTGGCAGATGTACTTCTGGGCAGAGGGGGCCGGGGGTAGGCTGCACCGCAAATTCGATGCCCGGAAGGCACAGTGGGGAGGCTTCTATCTGGGGGCCCTCAACGGCAGCCGGTGACTTGAGGCTAGACTGACGGCTGGCTGAAGCTTGCTGCGTGGGGCTGGGCTGCCGGGAGCTCATATGCTGTGTGTCACCTGACCCACGGTGCTGCACTTGCTGCGAGTCTCCCGGTCGACTCAGTGAGTTCTGCTGCAGCAAACCAGCTGGCAGGGGGACGGGGGTCATGCTGTGCCGCTGCCTACTATCAGGGTACATTAAGTGAGCAAAACATCGGGGGGGCAATGGAGCCAGTGCCCCCATTAAGGCTTGCGCCCGGCGGCAGATGACTCCATTGCCTCCGGGAGTTCCGCCACTGATTGACGAGATCATTCCCTTCATAAGGGGTTCATCTAAACATATACGTTCTAATGGAGACTTTAGAATTTTGATGGGGAAGCAAAGGGTATCTACAAAGTTCTTAAATGGTGATTCTAGCTGCTGTGTTTGAAAGTTAACAGTTAGGCCACACATCAGACCAACTTTCATCCAACTAGTTGGTTGGATGGAACAAAAATATGGTACTGGATGGGAGCAAATGACAAAGAACAATTTGTTCACAAACCCAGGAAAATGGATAAAAACATTCAGTGAAATTAATGAAATCAAACAAATACAACTAAATTACGTTGTCTGAGCGACAGGTTTTGTCGGTTTCCACATTTTCGGACAAAATCACTGAATTACAAATTACATTTGCTCACATGCAGTACGAGCTTTTTATTCCATTCAACCAACTAGCTGGATGGTTGGATGAAAGTTGGTCTGATTGGCCAGCATTATTAGTGATTGGTTGCAGCACCATTTGATATTTGTAACAAGTGATATAAAAGAATATTGCATGATGTTAAATGTGCCCCCCCCCCCCAAAAAAAAAAAAATTCTGACCTCTGTTAGTACATACTTGCCTTCCCTCCGGGAAGTTGGAGGGAGACTCCCAATTTTTCAGTTAGCCATCTGCACTTCTAGAAGTGTTCAAGACAGCAACACCGTTGGAAAGGGGCAGGGATAAATGCAGCATACCATGTTTTTTTAGGCTCAACTCCACCCCACAGAGCGTTAATTTGTGCCACATTTTTTAACAGTAGTTGACAGAGCCTAATGACCAGTGCCCAGAACCAGAACCGGAGCTATCAGCTGCATTCTCTTGGACATGAGAAAGGACAAGTAGCTAAGTATGACTATAGTGAATTAGTTATTTTATATATTTTTGAATGTTCATTTTAATAGGGCGTTGGTTTTAACTGATGTCCCTGGTGGTCCTCCACAAAAAGCACTTGTGCAACGCAAAATTACTTTATCCAAAAAACAGTGTTTAGTGCAGAAAATATTAAGGTGTATATATATATTATGTTTTATTTGTCAGGCACCACAACATGTACATAAAACAGAACATTAATTGAATTAAACACTAAAAGGGTACAATTTTTGCAGTAAAACCACAGTCACAGAGTAACTGCAGCAGGGAAGCCTCAACCACTGGTACATGGGGTGAGGTGCAGGTACTAATTAGCCAGGCCTGGGTTTGTTTGATGTGCCTGATGAAGGCCCTGTCTGGGTTCCCCATTTCAGCTGCTAAGGGGGATATTGTCCCCTTGTGCAGCTGCCAGTGTTCCATGTACATTGGTGGGGTGGAGGACAAAAAACTCTCCCCATAGGTGCTGGCTGCTGTAGGCACATTAGATCCCATAGCCAGACCCATAGCATCAAGCCAGCACCTATGGGAGAAACTTTTTCCTGTGTACACTTGCCCTTGTACTAAAGTCCCTTCCTCCCCGCTGTCTTGTGGGTGCAGCCTGTAGCAGCTGCCATAGGGTACAAATATACAGTGTGCATGTGTTTCCCTGCATCCACTAGTACACCACCTTCACTACAAACGCACTTCAATACAATCTTCTGCAGCACACGCCACACATATATTATCTAATAGCATTTTATGCTAGAGCCAGGTTCACCCCACCTCCAGATTGGCGACCTCTAGCTGCTCCTTATGACACTATGAACAACAAACCCTTCCTGATGCTCTACCATCACATGGATGAGCAGCCAGAGTTGGATAAGTTGAAGGGTACAGAGACAATAGACAAGAAGCCTACTTTCTACTTTCCAGCTATGCTTCCATAATATATGGAATCACTTTGTGCAAAAGTATATGTCACATAAAATCTCTCAGATACAGTATGGGAGGGCACTGGGCTGTCTTTATTAAACATGAAATGTATATATTTCAATTGTTGATTCACACACACACACAAACACACACACACACACACACACACACACACAGTATCGGACTGGGGCATGAGGGGCCCACCAGGAATGATGTTATAGGGGCCCACTTTATCAATGTGACCAGCTGCCACAGAAGTTTGGCATACCTTTAGTAAATACTAGTATAGTAAAGTATAGTAAATACTGCTTGTGCGTGCATGATAATATACCCCATTAGTGATAGAAGATACCCCAATGTCCTGTGCAGTATAATGTATAATGTATGTGCACAGTCTGGAACCTATAGTTGGAGGCGGGGCCCACCGGGGGTTTCCCCTGTACCCCGGTGGGCCAGTCCGACACTGTACACACACACGTACACTTCAATATCCAAGTGGGATACCAACTTTGTCATTTATCTCTTTCCACATGCAGAGTACAAAGAAGTGTCACAGGGAACTTCAGAAACTTCTCTTTGCACTTAAAGTTAATTGTACTATACTGTAGGTCACCAGAATACCATTCTGCACTTTTGGCAGTGATGTCATAAGTCACAGACTACTTCATCACTGCTACGGCCAGAGAAGGTGAAAATCCATTCTGTACACGTGTAAAACAGATTTGCTCTGAAATCACCAGGAGACAGAGGAGCAGGGGATTTAAAACTGTGTCAATGAAAGTCCAGCTTCCTGCAATGTTATACCATGCAACCACACCATGTAAGTGATAGAAACATAGATTATGATTTCATCGACACCAGCTAAGAGTTGGTGCAAAATCAAGTCTTTCTGTTAAATAAAAACACTTTAATATGGAATGGTCCTAAAAATTCCCCTTTGGCACCCCTATATTTTTATTGGCATTTCAAATAAATATACTCTATAATCCCCAGTAGTCTTAAATCAGGCATGTCCCAGCATGCCTTGCCATAATTTTAACATTCCCTAATAGCAAAACTGTGGCAAGGCATGATGGGACTTGCAGGGTTGCCTACCCTCCCAAAAATCGGGTCCCTCTCCCGGCCCCCCGGAAAGGTGGGCAACCCTCCCGGATCGTGGCATTTAAATGCTGCAATCCGCGAGTGGTACAGTACAATCGCGTCATTTAGCCCCGCCTCCTCCATGCAGATACGCAAATTAGGCTATTTTACATAATGGGGCGCCCCCCGAATGGCTGCTGAAATTCTACTCTCCAGGCTTCTTCCGGAGAGGAGAATCTAAAAGTCGGCAACACTGGACTTATTTATTTTAGTTATTTATTTATTAGCAGTTTCTTATATAGCGCACACATATTACGCAGCGCTATACAGAGAATATTTGACAATTCACATCAGTCCCTGCTCCAGTGGAGCTTACAATCTAGGAATCTAGGGAGGAAACCCATGCAAGTACGGGGAGAATATACAAACTCCGCACAGTTAGGGCTATGGTGGGTATTGAACCCATGACCTCAGTGCTGTGAGGCAATAATGCTAACCATTACACCATCCGTACTGCCATAATTTCACAACAGCTGGAGGGCCATAATTTGGACATACCTGTCTTAACTCATAGTTGATATGTGTTGACATTCTCATACGCCATGACCAACTTCTGCAATTCATTACCATGCCCCAAATCAGACCCTCCTGACACATTTCCAGTTCTAAGTGCTATCTGACAATTCATGTTTATTAGCATTCCCCCAGCTCCATCGTACAGTATACTGTTACTAACTCACCCTCACATCTGACTATCCCTCTGAGCGTCACTCGCCTTATTTCATTTGTGCCTTTGTGCAGTTACAAAGCAAGCACTCATGAGCTCTTTGTTTCCGAGGATGCCTATATTTTGTGCTAGTTTTATGTATGATCTGTTCTTCTTTCTGCCTGTATCACCACAGTAATAAGGAAATATAATCAGATGGCACACCAGGATTATATTCACACAGCAGTAGCACAGCGGCAATGTTCTGAGTATTGGCCAAGCTTTTATTTCAAGCTTGAATCCCAGATGTACATGTCCAATAATGCTTTATGTATGCTCCATAAAATATACATTCACAGAAAAACATAAAATAACAGCATAATGTAATAATTCACACAGATCTTACCATGTACTGCCATATACTGCAATGTACTGCCCCACTGCCATGTACTGCCCATAGTATTCCCCTCGCTATTAAAAGAGGCAAGAAAACTAATATCCCATCTCAGATGTCTCCATTATGAGTCTGTGGATCTCCTATTGTGTAGCATTTATTCAGAGATCTCCTATTTGCATATATTACATTGTATGGCTATATTTTGTGACAATCTTATCAACTAAACCCAAGTCCATTGACAATACAGACACTGCTCTAGGGATTGGATCATATTGGCAGCTGCTTTAGGATAGGATCAGACTAGGGATGGCCATCGTTGCCTTTGCCATCAATGTTTTCCATTGATGGCAAAAGTACAACTGGCCATCGATGGTGTATAACTATGCAATGGATGGTTTTACAAATCGATGATCATCCATTTTCTTTGACTGATTGGCCTATGGGCCAATCAGAATATAGGGGCGGGCTTCAAGGGTGTCTGTATCCCAGGAAACAGCAAAACAAAACTATTTGTTTAAGTTTGACATCGATGGTGGGAAACCATCTGGTTCTCCCCCATCGATGGCAAAACTATTTGACATTGGCCACAAACCATCAATGTTTTCTGAACATCTATGGTCGATGGCCATCCCTAGATCAGACTTAAAAATAAAAACGACCCCTCAAAAATTATGTAACCTGGTCAGGGTCTAAAATAATGCAGTGAATATAATTTGTTAGTTGGATCATACTGATATGACAAAGGTGGGAAGGATTAACATACACTCCTAAAGATCCTCTACCAGACAAAGTCAGTCTCCCTCTGGTCATCATACAACTTATCAGATTTTAATAGCAATGAGGAGTCTACACACTGACTATTACAAGGGGTTATGTTCAATATTCAGAATGTCAACAAGAATGTTAATATAATCTCATTCACAAAGTGCAAAGTCTCACAATATCCACATTCTCCATCTACAGTCACAGTATCAACAATGGCATGAAGTCAACACGTTCAAGCGTCAGCACTGTGCATGTCTACCGTGATAATGTTGACAGTGCTATTTTGCCCTAACTGCAGCCTAACTTTTTTGTTCATAATCAGTGATGAGGTCGACCAAATATACCATAATCAGTGAGGAGGTCGACCAAATCAGTGATGAGGTCGACCATGTATAAGGTCGACCAAATATTATGACATTCTCACCAAATATGTTGACATTCTGAATCATTTCACATTACAGTTTCAACATTCTGATTGTTGTTATTGTAACGACATCCCATTCGAACATTGATTTAACAGCTTTCCTCAAATTAACATTGTTCGGTTGGTCATATTTCAATGGCTGCCTGTTCCAGACTGACGTACATTTTTTTCCTACAACATGGAAATTGAACTCCAACTGCATTAATAACAGCAACATTCTAGAGATGTATACAGGTTATTCCTTCCTACACTCATCCATATTCCCTGTTCCCATAACAACACCAGTTTCTATATTATGCCTACGTCCTTGCTAGGAATCCTAATAGGGCAGTTTTATGTGAACAGAACAAAATGTTTCATAAGCACTGAGTGAAATTTACTTGTAAATATAGTCTTGTCACAGATCAACTTATTAAACAAGTAGCTTTAGGAACACTGGCCTGTCATTTGCTGCAGGAAATTATAGGTTCTGCCTTTTGTTATATAAGACATTATTTATTTGAGAAAAGTTATATAAGTCTAGTTTTGCTTTTCTACGAAAACATTGAACGCTACTCCTTCAGTTCAACTGTCTGACTAATGAGAACTAAATAATTGCTGCACAGTAAATCGTGTAAAGATTAGTCTCAGAACTACAATCTAAAAATCTGTTTTGTACAAATCTAGGTACTTGTGTATTTTGGCGGCGGCGCCCCCGATCTTCATCGCGCAATGTTTTAATCGCATCGCATGCCATGCACCCGATGGCATGCGATGCAACGTGATTTTTGCCCCCTGTGCGATGAAAGATTGTATAAGCACCCTAAAGGGTGCTTTTAAGCACCCTAATGGGTGCTTACAATGTTAAATGCACCCCCACGCCACTCCCCCACTATAAACGTGAACCCGAAGCGTGGCGAGCGCAGCGAGCCCGCGAGGGGCGGCGGTACGCGTCCTCCGACCTTTTCATACCCCCACTATCCGCGTCAGCGTGGAGTCGAGAATAGAAAGTGTGGCGAGCGCAGCGAGCCACCGAGCCCAAAGCGTGGCGAGCACAGCGAGCCCCGCGAGGGGACGCAGATACCTTCACAGGTATCGGAGTCCCCTCGCGGGCTTCACAGGTATCCGCATCCCCTCGCGGGGCTCGCTGCGCTCACCACGCTTCGGGCTCGGTGGCTCGCTGCGCTTGCCACACTTTCTATTCTCAACTCCACGCCAACATGGATAGTGGGGGTATGAAAAGGTCTCAGGGCGCGTACCGCCGCCCCTTGCGGGCTCGCTGCACTCGCCATGCTTTGGGTTCACGTTTATAGTGGGGGGGTGACGTGGGGGTGCATTTAACATTGTAAGCACCCATTAGGGTGCTTATACAATGTTTAATCGCATCGCATCGCATTGTATGGCATTGTATGCCATATACAATGTCATACAATTTTAAAATTGTATGGCATTGTACAGTATCGCGCGATATCGCATCGCATACCATCGCATGCGTTATGGTATGCGATGCGATGGGCGCCGCCAAAATACACAAGTACCCAAATCTATTATATCATCTCCATACACTTGCTGTACCCGTGTCGGGATTTCTTCTATTAGGATTGCGCTGTCTGTATTCTGACAGCCGGAACCCATCCACAGGTCATCCATATATATATATATATATATATATATATATATATATATATATATATATATATATATATATATATGAAGAAAATAAATACCCAGTGCACAAGTCCTTTAGTATGGGATAGTATAGTCCACAATATCATCCACCATATGTGCAGTATCTTTCAATGGATCCTACCCAAGATCCACGGATAGGTACTTGCAAAAAAACGAGAGAGAAACGTGCCAATGAGCCAAATATAAACAATACTTTTTACTTGTATCTATGCTCACATACATGGTGGTTTAGAATAACAAGCTTGTCAGCCACATCAGAACACGATCACTGCATAAGATGACCAACGGTGTATCAGGGGGAGAAGCCGCTCAGCTGCTGAGTGGCTTCTCCCTGATACACCGTTGGTCATCTTATGCAGTGATCATGTTCTGATGTGGCTGACAAGCTTGTTATTCTAAACCCCCATGTATGTGAGCATAGATACAAGTAAAAAGTATTGTTTATATTTGGCTCATTAGTGCGTTTCTCTCTAGTTTCTTTGCAAATATATATATATATATATATATATATACACTAGTAAGCCCGCTCGTACCAAATGCTTCGAAAGCTAGTTTCTTATATAGCATACACATATTCCACAGTGCTTTACAGAGAATATTTGAACATTCACATCAGTCCCTGCCCCAATGGAGCTTACAATCTATATTCCCTAACAAATGTACATGCACACATATTTTCTCTCTAGCTCGCGCTCTCTCTCTCTCTCTCTCTCTATATATATATATATATATATATATACTTATACTTTCCAAATCCCACAGAATGAAACAAAGAAACGGCACTCAGAGTCGAACAACTTGAATCAATGAAGATGTATTAAACAATACAGGGTAGGGTAAAGTTTCGGGGGACATACCCCGTCCTCAGACCCTTCCTACAGCACACCATATATACCTACCTGTGCCACCCGCTCCACTGCCTGTGCCGCATTGTCACGCTGTCACCAGAAGTTGTCGCACCTCACTTCCGGTCCTGGAAGCCAGCACTGCTGTTTGTGAGACAACAGGCTTGCGTTCCAGTAACCAGGAAGCGGCAACTCACTACCTTGATTCAAGCAGACATGCACACAACGGTCTCCATGGAGACTGGACGCACAGACTAAATATCTCACTCCCGCGTGATAGCACTGAATTTTCCAAGCGCAGCCACAGCCAATGTATATAGCCAGCATCTACATCTCCTAAAGAGGGCAGGCGACGCTGACCACTAACACCGCCACGGTTGCCATGGGCACATAGCACAAATCACCAACAGAAGCATCACATCTTTAATACTTAAAAAACATATAACACAACAGTGACCATAGAGAGAAGAATACATATACAGGCAGGAATAATATACATGGAAGTAATGCATATATATATATATATATATATATATAT
This sequence comes from Crinia signifera, assembly GCF_055691185.1. Lineage (NCBI taxonomy): Eukaryota > Metazoa > Chordata > Amphibia > Anura > Myobatrachidae > Crinia > Crinia signifera. Next base: position 55,179,180 of record NC_139225.1, on the reverse strand, counting down.
ATATACTTAATATGCTGAAAGCTTATATCAAACTATTCCAGTTTGATTTTTCATTAAGTCCTACAGGTTGGATGGTGCCCAATCGGACAATCCACCTGGACTCTAACATCAAGAATTGTTTGGCTCGATTGCAACCACGCATAGACTCAGGAAGATGGTCTATCATTAAATATTTCAAACACTCAATAGAGTGACCCATCTTAACAAAATGCTGAGACACAGGTTGGTACACATCTCTACCACCAATTGATAGACAAATGGCCAACCTGTGTAGACCCATCCGTTCTCGGAATGATCTGGTGGTCTGACCAATATAGTAGAGTCCACAAGGACACACTATAGCATAAATAACATAAGATGATCTACAATTCAAAACATGTCTTATATCATACATATGATCTCAGTGGGGGTGTCTGAAATAACGACAATTGACCATATGTCTACATGTGACACAATTATAACAGCTGGGTGGCTTAAAGCTGGTATTGGGTGGTCTAGACACTCCCATTCCGGTGATGTCAGTTTTCCTCAACCGATCTTTAATGTTGGCACCTTGTTTAAATGCTGCCACAGGTCTTAACGTAAGAAGGCCAGGTAACTCTTTGTCGGTTTTGATAATTGGCAACAAGGCATTGGTTGCATGTCGAATGACCGGGCTGGCCGTGTAAAAGTACTGGTCCAAGGGAGAATACTAGCAGATTCTCTGTTCTTCCCCTAAGGAGTTGAGATTGTGTTAAACTCATTACATTTCTGTTCCTTAAGGGTCTGCATTTCATATCCTCTGGCAACAAACTTAGCAATAAGAGCATCCAAGCATGACTCCAACACTGTTCTATCACTCATGATGCGAGCAATACGCATCATTTGCGACAGCGGAAGTCCACGCTTCAGTGCTGGCGGATGGTGACTGGATGCCATGAGAAAAGTATTTCTCTCCACGTCCTTAAAAAATACATCTGTGCTGATGTTGCCATCGACAATTACAATAGCCACATCCAAAAAATGTGCTACATCAGTGCTCCAACTGGTGGTGTATTTAATGGTGGATTCCACCGAATTAGCATAATTGACCAATCCTTCCAACTCATCCACACTCCCTGTCCAAAGGAAAAAAATATCATCAATATAACGTGTATATGCTAACAGATGTTGACTAACTTCTGGGCATTTCAAAAACATACTTTCCTCTTGTGCAAACATGAAAACGAGGTGGCCATGGCGGACCCCATGGCACACCCCCATAATTGCAAATAATATGACCCATCGTATAGGAAATAATTACGCTTCTTCAAAGTAAGTCTAATATTCCTAATGAGCAAGCTGTTAGAATTCTTTCTACAATGGAAATCAAATATTGTTTGGAAAGTTCTTTCCAACACTATAGTAGAAGTACCCACAAATTGTGCACTGACCTTCATGTTTTCGGTACTTGTGTATTATCTGGGCACCCGATTTTTTCATCGCATGCCACTACTTAAGGCATGCGATGCGATTTTTCATTGTAAAGACCCGATTTTTAATTGTATAGTCACCCATGGGTGATTTCATACCCCCACTATCCAACTACGCATAGAGTTGATTTTAAATAGTGTGGCGAGCGCAGCGAGCCACCGAGCCCGAAGCGTGGCGAGCACGGTGAGCCCCGCGAGAGGACGCAGATTACTCTACATGTATTCTGCGTCCGCTCGCCATGCTTCGGGCTCGGTGGCTCGCTGCGCTCACCACACTATATAAAATCATCTCCATGCGTAGTTGGATAGTGGGGGTATGAAATCACCCATGGGTGACTATACAATTAAAAATCAGGTCTTTACAATGAAAAATCGCATCACATGAATTGTATGCCACTATATTGCGATGCGATGCAATACAATGAAAAAATCGGGCGCCCAGATATTACACAAGTACCATGTTTTCTTTTGGGTTTTGATCTGGATTTATCTTCGGGTTTTGGTTTTGCTCTGTATTTTTTAAATTGCTAATAACATGTTATTTGGACCTGTTTTTTTATTCCTACACTATTATTAAGATCAATAATATAAATTTCCAGTAAATGACCACCTTACAGTTCACAATATTGTTCAACAATATTGTCCAAAGTCTTACTGGCAAAACTAAGCAACAGAGCAGCAGCACAAACATATGGTGGTGGTGCTGCAGTACAGCAGCCCCCAAGGACACAGTCTCTAACCCTAGAACACAAAATTCAACCTATTATTGTTTCCTATATAGGCAAAACCGTATCCTACACAACAACAATACTTCTATAAATGTTGCCATGTAAATAATGAAAACTGAATGGGAGACCGGAAGTGTCATGGTTACAAACTGCATAAAATTGCAATTGTAGTTTTAACTGTCATTATTTAAAAATACCCTGTTGGATTATTATTGGAGCACAAACCATTCCATTATTATTGAAATGTCACTAAATAAGAGACCACATATCTCCCT